>NC_079451.1:43443659-43518659 GCF_903798145.1 Danio aesculapii | reverse complement strand
TTAACCATTATTACCCAAAGAAATTGTGTTTTATTAACATCGACCCTTCCCCAACTTTAACCTTAACCCTCATGGTAAAAATAGTAATTTTTATTACAATGTCACCAATATTGTCAAATTGATTTATAGTTTTACCGTAAATCACCAGCAAATTTTCATTAGATTAGCACAGATTAGCTCAACTTGGCCACTGGTTTGGATGAAAACAAAGAATTGTTCATATGTATTCATTTTGCTGTCTCATAGAGAAGCCTAAGCTGCTTCCAGAGTTCCTGTATTTTCCTTCGTCCTCCTCTTTAGCACATGATAAAACACTCGGTGTCTGCCTCGGACCAATCACGTCTGCAGCAGAGCAGTTAAACTGTTTTACTGCCGCCACCTTCAAAGCTTCACAGTCCTCAGTAACCCGCCGTAATGCTAGATTAATTTCAGGTTTGCTAATGCAATCCCGGACAAAATACTTGAAACGGGTTTTAAAGGGGTGTTTGTTGCTGATGGCGGGTGGCTGTGAAAGAAGCAATCGCTGCACAAAAGCAATCAGGCCGTCGAGGAGGACAAAGCCAGCGCCGCGTTCCAGAGGAAGCGCCACAACATGTGAAATTGACCTGTTCCCTCACCTAATTCTCTGCCAAGGGCAAGTGTGTGAGGAGGAGCGCGCACACACAAACATAGAGGACGCTAGAAGAGATCCATTACACTGTCTTCTGCTGGAGAGATCTTAAAAAACGTAGCGGAGAGGAGGCAGATAAGAGGAACGGCCGATAAGACCTGCTGCTTATGGCTTTACCTGCCGTTGTGTGATAGCAGGCACATCTTCTGCTTTGCATTTGCATTTAAAAACAAAAACTAAAAACAATTGGGTTGTATTGACTGTCGGTATGCTTACATGGACAACAATATTGTGATATTAAGACGATTAAGACAATACTTCGGTTACTTTGGAGCGATTCTCGATCAAACTAAACTAAAGTCAACTCTAATCAAATTAAAGTCACCATAAAATGGAAGTTAGCCTTTGTGTACTGTTCAAATTGACTACCCTTTTGTTATGTTGGGGGCTGTTTTTGCCCCATTGACTTGCATTATAATGATGTCTTTTGATTGTCAAGCCATGGTAGCATAACATATACATACTGTATCTTTATACAGTGCATCCTGAAAGTATTTATAGCGCTTCACTTTTTCCACATTTGTTTATGTTACAGCCTTATTCCAAAATGGATTAAATCCATTTATTTCCTCAACATTCTACACACAATACCCCATAATGACAATGTGAAAAAGAGTTTTTTAAATTGTTGCAAATTTATTAAAAATAAGAAACCTGAAAAAACACATGTACATAAGTATTTACAGCCTTTGTCCTGAAGCTCTAAATTGAGCTCAGGTACATTCTGTTTCCACTGATCAATCTTGGGATGTTTCAGCAGCTTAATTGGAGTTCATCTGTGGTAAATTCAGTCGATTGGACATGATTTAAAAAGACATACACCTGTCAATATAAGGTCCCAGGGTTGACAGTGCATGACAAAACACAAACCAAGCATGAAGACAAAGGAATTGTCTGTAGACCTCAGAGACAGGATTGTCTCAAGGCACAAAGCTGGGGAAGGTTACAGAAACATTTCTGCTGCTCTGAAAGTTCCAATAAGCACAGTGGCCTCCATCATCCATAAGTGGAAGATGTTTGGAACCACCACGACTCTTCCTAGAGCTGTTCGGCCATCTAAGCTGAGTGATCGGGGGAGAAGAGCCTTAGTCAAGGAGGTGATCAATAACCCGATGGTCACTCTGTCTGAGCTCCAGCATTCTTCTGTGGAAAGAGGAGAACCTTACAAAAGGACAACCATCTGTGCAGCAATCCACCAATCAGGCCTGTATGGTAGAGTAGCCAGACGGAAGACACTCCCCGCCTGAAATTTGCCAAAAGGCATCTGAAGGACTCTCAGACAATAAGAAACTAAATTCTCTGGTCTGATGAGACTAAAATTGAACTCTTTGGGGTAAATGCCAGGCGTTATGTTTGGAAAAAACCAGGCACCACTCATCACCAGGCTAATACCATCTCTACGGTGAAGCATGGTGGCAGCGTCATGCTGTGGGGATGTTTTCAGCAGCAGGAACTGGAAGACTAGTCAAGATAGAGGGAAAGATGAATGCAGCAATGTACAGAGACATCCTGAATTAAAACCTGCTTCAGAGTGCTCTTGACCTCAGACTGGGGTCATGGTTCATCTTCCAGCAGGACAATGACCTAAAGCACACCACCAAAATATCAGTGGAGTGGCTTCACAACAACTCGGTGAATGTCCTTGAGTGGCCCAGCCAGAGCCCAGATCTAAATCCTATTGAACATCTCTGGAGGGATCTGTAAATGGCTGTACATCGTTGCTACTCATCCATTCTGATAGAGCTTGAGAGGTGCTGCAAAGAGGAATGAACAAAAAGTCCCAAAGACAGATGTGCCAAACTTGTGGCGTCATATTCAAAAAGACTTGAGGCTGTGACTGCTGCCAAAGGTGCATCAACAAAGAATTTTGTGAATACTTGCGTACGTGCAATTTTTCAGGTTTTTTTAATTTTTAATAAATTTGCAACAATTTTAAAAACGCTTTTTTCACATTGTCATTATGGGTATTGTATGTAAAATTTTGAGGAAATAAATTAATTTAATCCATTTTAAAATAAGGCTGTAAAATAAACAAATGTGGGAAAAAGTGAAGCGCTATGAATACTTTCCGCATGCACTGTATGTGAAATTGTGGATGGAATGTCATCTGGGGACGTGATAACTTGCAGCATTAATTTATCCGTATACTGTAACATATGAAACAGGAACATGGCAGAATTATTTTAAAAGCAACCTGTGTAAACACCTTTGTCATATTATGTCTTATTAAGAATAAGGCAAATAATAAGATGGCTGACGTACATGTACAGTACTCAAACACTTCCTCCAATATTGAGATTAGTGTGGTGTTGATGTGTGTTAAGTGTTATGTTTTTGAGTGTGGGGTTATATTGCTGAAGTTGTGAACAGTTGTGAACCACAGGCTATCACACACGGGTTAGATAATAGAGCTGAAGGGAATGCTTTACAAAGGCTCTCAGATAATGCGGTGAACAAATAGGCCTGATAGCAGATCTTAATTAAATCATGATGATGCTCGATAGTACGGTTTGGTCAAATCTTTCTCTGGATTGGAACTGAAGTGCAACTTTGCTGATTGGTTTTCTGTAGCACGTAAAAAATATAATATATAGAGTTTTATATATATCTTTTTTCCCCTTTGTTATTGTTTTATATAGAATAAAAAAACTGAAACATGTTATTATACAGCATGTAATCATGTATTTAAATGTGATTTATATACTTTATAAAAACATTTTATGATTTTCAGTGTTCATAATTCATCGCTTTTCACTTTATCTTCATGTATAATATTTAATATTAACCTGTGTTCGCATTGGTTTCTGCCGGGTGCTCTTTTTTTCCCCACAGTTCAAAACTTGCGCTATAGGTGAATCGGGTGAGCTAAATTGTCTGTAGTGTATGTGTGCATGTCTTGGTCCTCCATGTTGGGGGATGAGCGTTGGGCTAACAACTCACCTCATAACAACTAGATGTTTCGAAACACCAATATGGTGCGGCTAAATATCAACTTCGATACAAATATCCCTGGTAGTAAGTAAGTATTTGATATTAAATATTTTATACTAAGTTAATATATCATCAGTTAAATCAAATTTTAAAAAGTATGTCCAGATTTGATTTATATTTAATATAGTACTATATAATAATTAAAAAATAGCTTATTATAAATTTATATAGCAAATACAATTATTTTTGATTTAAAATAAGACAGATATCAGACATATATATATATATATATATATATATATATATATATATATATATATATATATATATATATATATATATATATATATATATATATATATATATATATATACATATATATATATATATATATATATATATATATATATATATACATATATATATATATATATATATATATATATATATATATATATATATATATATACATATATATATATATATATATATATATATATATATATATATATATATATACATATATATATATATATACATATATATATATATATATATATATATATATATATATATATATATATACATATATATATACATATATATATATACAAATCTATTACTTTATTACATTTTACTTAATATTTGTTATATTTTGAAACAGTGATATATACAAATATACATGTGCGTGTGTGTATGTATGTATGTATGTATGTATATATATATATATATATATATATATATATATATATATATGTGTGTGTACATGTGTGTCAAAGAGTGAGAGATCACACGGACACAGAAACACTGTTTATTTGTAGTGCAGGGGTGAAGGAAGTGCAGGGTGTGAAGGGCGAGGTGGTCCGTGGTGTAGGCAAAATCCCAGTTCGTGCAGGTCCGATGTGGGCAAGTGAAGTGCCGATCGTGGGTTGCTGGAGAGGGGAACACCACGAGCTTTCAGTCCAAGCATGCTCTGTCTCTTCTCCTCCAACTTCATGAAACCACACTAGCAGGTCTGCCACAATTAATATATAATGTTAAGAAAAAAATAGAAGATTGTCCAGGGATGCCCAAAGTTTTTGTATAAAGGCCCAAAAACCAAATATAATTGAGAGCTGTGGGCCGAATGTAAATATACCAACCTATATTACATTAATGTTGCCATGTGTAGTTTTCTAATTTATTTCATAATATTTCAAAATAAGGGGCAGCACAGTGGCGCAGTGGGTAGCACAATCGCCTCACAGCAAGAAGGTCATTGGTTCAGCATTTCTAAATCGAGTTTGCATGTTCTCACCATGGTTGCGTGGGTTTCCTCCAGGTGCTTCGGTTTCCCCCACAAGTCTAAACACATGAGCTATAGGTGAATTGGGTAAGCTAAATTGTCCGTAGTGTATGTGTGTGAATAAGTGTTTATTGATGTATCCCAGTGATGGGTTGCAGCTGGAAGGCATCCGCTGCGTAAAACATATGCTGGATAAGCTGGCGGTTTATTCCACTGTGGCGACCCCATATTGTTAAAGGGACTAAGCCAAAAAGAAAAGGAATGAATGAATGAATGAATGAATATTCAATGCTGAATACACTAGTCAAGCAGAATCTGCCTTTGACTTGATTTGCTCACCAAAGTCTTTGCATTGTCTGGTGACAGTATGTACATTTAAACAAAATATGATTAATTTACATCATTCAATTGAAACATTTCATTTCAGTTAGCTTTTAACAGTAAAACAAAGGGTTACATTAAATTTGAATTGACCAGCCTCAAACCATCCCCATCATTCTCTCTTTCTTGGGCCAAATCAAAGGTTACCATGGGCCAAATTTGGCCCGTGGGCCCGTAGTTAAGGCATCACAGAACTAGTCTAAGCAGTTTGTGCATAGAGTAAAATCCTTGATCCACCCACCCCCACAACATCTTTAATATTTGTTGGCCTACAGCTGTTATGATCTTGCTCAGGTCCACCTCTATCTCCACGCCGACCTCTACGTAATGAACTAGTTGTTGCGTACTAAATCAACGCAGAGTATTTAACACAACCGGGGAACTAATTCCTCAATTTAACTCAACATTTGCAACGAGATGACTTGTACCCTAATGGCTAGTAATTAATTCTTACCACCTCCCTCTCTTCCTATCTCTTTCTCCCTTTATATTCCCTTCCCCCTGCCTTTTTTTCTTCACATCGGGCTCTGAAGATACTTCCACATTTCCGATGCTTTATCTAATGCATAATGTTCATTTCAGACCTCTAATTAGGTTTAAATGAAAATTGGCTCGGCAGAAAGATGGATAGCTGGGAAAGCATCAAACCACCCAGCATGTCCTGGAGTTGTGAGGCTGAAAATGCAATTTGGTGAAGCAGTGCTGCGAGGAGCGCAGAGTTCATTAATTTTTACGCGCAGGTACTTTCCCAGAGGTGCACCTGAGTCTACCTGGACATGAGCACAAATACCGGCCCTTTTGTCTGCCGCTCGCTTTTATTGCTGCTCTTTTGCTCTGCTGCTGCTTCCACAGGTACAGACACTGTCTACACACACACACACACACACCAGCTGCGTTTCCATTACCCTTCAAATTACGTACATTGAAATTGCAGATTGAGAATAAGCCTAATGAAAATGCGTCAATTATGCTTGAACTCACATGTATCGTCATCATTTTTATGCTAGCATGAGGTGGTTTTTTAGGCACTTCACATTTAAATGTCACCTTTTTCACTTTTCAAATGTGCATTTTGGCCATTTATTTACACAGCAATAGGATTTTGGGGCCTGAAAATTCATTTTTTTAATCAGTTTTGACAATCAATCAATCAATCAATCAATCAATCAATCAATCAATCAATCAATCAATCAATCAGCCAGCCAATCAAGCAACATACCTACCAACTAATCAGTCAATCAACCGTCAGTCAGTCAGTCATTCAGTCAATCAATCAATAAATCACTCAACCAACCAACAAACCTGTTAACCAACCAACTAATTAATTAATTAGTCAGTCAGTGAATCAACCAATTAACCAAACAACCAACCAACCAAACAATCAATCAATCAACTGACCAATCAGTCAACCAACCGGCAAACCAACTGACCAATCAGTCAAACAACCATTCAACCAACTAATCAATCAATAAATAAATCAATCAATCAATCAATCAATCAATCAATCAATCAATCAATCCACAAACTTACCAACCAATCAACCAATCAATCAACAAACCAACCAACCAATCAATCAACCAACCGACTAATCAATCAATCAATCAATCAATCAACCAATCAACCAATCAACCAATCAATCAGTCAGTCAACAAATCTACCAACCAATCAATCAACCAACCAACCGACCAATCAATTAATCAACAAACCTATCAACCAACCAACTAATAAATTAATAACTCAGTCAGTGAATCAACCAATCAATCAATTAATCAATCAATTAATCAATCAACAAACCTACCAACCAACCAATCAGTCAAACAACCAACCAACAAACCTACCAACCAATCAATCAACCAATCAACCATTCAACCAACCTCCCAACCAACCAACTAATCAATCAATCAATAAATCACTCAACCAACCAACAAACCTATCAACAAACCAAGTAATCAAATAGTTAGTCAGTGAAACAAGCAATCAACCAACCAACCAATCAATCAATCAATCAATCAATCATTCAATCAATCAACAAACCTTCCAACTAACCAACCAACCATTCCATCCACAAAGTCCATCCACAAAGCTACCTACCAGTCAATCAACTAACTAACCAACCACCCAGCCATTCAACCACTCTACCAACCATCCAACTAATGAATTAATTAATCAGTCAGTCAATCAATCAATAAATCACTCAACCAACCAACAAACCTATCAACCAACCAACTAATCAATTATTTAGTCAGTCAATTATTGAATCAACCAACCAACCAACCAATCAATCAATTGTCCTTTATTTATATAACACATTATTACAATTAAAGTTGACAACAAAAACAAAAAATTTTTCCATAAACAAAACAAGAATGCCAATAAAACATTAAAACTGTATTCAAAGCAACTTTGTGATTCAACTGTTTGTTTTTTGTTGTTGTTGTTTTTTTTTATTATTATTTATTTTATTTTTTTTTCAAATGACCCTTCAGCGCACCTGCAACATTCTTAAAAGTTACGATATTTTCAAAAGTTACGACTTTTCAACTCACTTTGCTGTAGGGTCGTCAACGTTGCTCTCTATTTGTGCAGTTTTCTTTTAAAATAACAAAAGTGAGCATGCAAAAGACACTATGTGAACAGCCAACACAATCTCACGGCAATTCGTAACTTTTTTTTGTGGCTAATTCATACGAATTCGTACAATCTAATTTGTACAATTTAGTACGATTTGCTCATCCTCCAATGACGGTTGGGTTTAGGGGCGGGGTTAGGTGCCACGCCTCCTTTTTAAAATTGTACCATTTCGTACGACTGAACTCGTACGAATTCGTACGAATTATCCACTATACTGTCAAAACGTAAAATACTTATGTTTTCTCATGAGATCAGGCTGGAACAGCCCTTTAGTCATTTTTGTGGATCCCTGTGAGTTTGCATTGGTTTAGATAATGTTGTTCATATACAAAACTTCTGAACGACCAAAGATATTTCTGTTGTTAGTACATTGTTGTCACCTAAATGTACTGTACACCACTTTAGCAAACAAAGTTTAAATACAATTTCTGTGCTAATGTTTAGAGAAAGCAGGAAACATTTAATTTTATTAATGATATTGTTGGAACATCTGATCATGACATTGTCAAAACATTAGGTTAAAAACTCTTATGTTAGCTGTGTAAATAAATAATAGACAATAGCCCCTTTCACACAGCGATAACGATAAATTTCTGGAACGACTTTACCAGTATATATAAAAAAAGGTGTTTACAGAGGCACAGACGTTCTGGGATTTTTCCGGAAAAGACCATTCACACATCCATTCCAAAATACCAGTGAATTCTGACATCATTAAGCAGAAATGAGCTCTACACGGCAGAGATTGTATTTCTAATCATAGAAGGGGGTCGGGCTTTTGTTGATGGTTTCAGTTTTATTTAAAGCTTTAGTATTCATGCAGCTGCCTTGTCCGAGAGACATCCAAAGGCAGAAACACAGGTAAATGTTTACACATTTGACTACATTACAAATGATGTGGATGGATAAGTGTTGTGAACTACTTATATGAAAACATTAGAGGAACACTTTCGCATGTCGAGATGAACATAATATGTGTGTGTGTGCTGGTGCTCACTGGCTGCAACAGAGCTTGAAGATAAACAAACGGTGGTTTATCATTAGCATTTTATCGATAATTTTTTACACAGTTGGCATTAAGAAGGAACAGAAACGTTATCTGACGATCATCTAGCAGCTAAATGTGTCTGGAAAAATATTCGAAGGCTTTTGTGGGGTTTATTCATAAACTAATTTCGAGAGGATCACGTACTTATGATTTATCACAGCCGGTCACGTATTAAGCTAATCAGTATCATCCAATCATATGAGCCATAAGCTACTATAAATAACCACAGTTTTCAGTCCACTTTATCTTCGTTTGGAAGAAACCCCCCTTCCTCCCCATTCTCCTCCTTCACTATAGATCGGGCGGCACGGAGGCCCAGTGGTTAGCACTGTTAGCCCCACAGCAAGAACACTGCCAGCCCTGGTCCTGCCAGGTCGGTAGGTGTTTCTGTGAGGAGTTCATATATTCTCCCCGTGTCCGCGTGGGTTTTCCCCGGGTTCTCCGGTTTCCTTCCACCATCCAAATATATACATCATGCATAACAATCAAGCATTTGTCTAGCCCCCTTTTTTTTTCCTCACGTGTTCCCTTAGCTACTGCAGACGGGGAGTTCTGAGATCCACCAAGCTCAGGCTCCCCTCTCGCTCTGCAAACGGGAGGAAGCCCCGGGCTCGAGGATCCCTTAAGTTTGGGGCTCTCTCCCGGGACAGCATGCCAAACAAGCTTTTGATGAATCATCAGCTAAGTGTGAACTCTTGAAATGATGTGAAAGCTTCAGAGTGTTCCGATTGGCTAAAGTAGACATCTCACATCTACAACGCGCTCTTTCCGGCAATTTTCTTTCTGCGTTCACACAGCATTCTGGCAAATTACCGGTAATGTTACAACTTCTCTTTTCGGAAAATTGCCGGAACGAGTTTACCGGTATTTTCCGTATAGGTCTGTATATGTGAAAGGGGCTAATAATTCATCAAAACTGACGGGGTAACATCTAAATATCAGACTGCTATTAGATGAACTTTGAATCTCATTGAAACTGTACTATTTAGACTAGATTTAGCATGTGCTCTTTTTAAATGTGCTGAAAAGAGTTGTGCCTTTAGCTTGGCAATGTGCTCACAACACACTCAATCAGCGGTGTGTGTGTGTTTGTATGAGTGTACAATATCAGTGCCTTTTGAAGTTCTCTTTCACGTAGGATGTTGTCTTAGAAGTCAGTTGCCTATGAAGGCAGTAAACAGAAGGCAGATCACTAGCTTTTGTAACAAAGCAGCAGAGCAAAAAGACACACATTAACCTAAAATAAACAGGCTGTTTCATGAAGATCTTACACTACAAACATCTTGCGCTTTCTCTTTTTATCTTGATCCTCTAGCAGAAATATCTGAACAGTTTTATAACAAGAGGAGTTTACCTCAGAAGCAAAAGTGCTCATATATGAGCATATCTATCTATCTATCTATCTATTTATCTATCTATCTATCTATCTATCTATCTATCTATCTATCCATCCATCCATCCGTCCGTCCGTCCGTCCGTCCGTCCGTCCATCCATCCGTCCATCCATCTGTCCATTCATCTCTCCGTCTGTCTGTCTGTCTGTCTGTCTGTCTAATTCATGCTACAATCATGCTAATAACATGCTAATTTGTACTAGAATCATGCTAATTCATGCTAGAATCATGCTAATAACATGCTAATTCATGCTAGAATCATACTAATAACATGCCAACTCATGTTAGAATCATGCTAAAAACAAGCTAATCCATGCTAGAATCATGCTAATAACATGCTAATTCATATTCAAATCATGGTAATAGCATGCTAATTCATGCTAGAATCATGTTAATAACATGCTAATTTGTATTAGAATCATGCTAATAGCATGCTAGTTCATGATAGAATGATGCTAATAACATGCAAATTCGTACTAGAATCATGCTAATAACATGCTAGTTTGTACTAGAATCATGCTATTAACATTCTAATCCATGCTGGAATCATGCTAATAACATGCTAGAATCAATCAATCAATCAATCAATCTATCTATCTATCTATCTATCTATCTATCTATCTATCTATCTATCTATCTATCTATCTATCTATCTATCTATCTATCTATCTATCTATCTATCTATCTATCTATCTATCTATCTATCTATCTACTTCAAGGCTCAGATACAGGACCTCTCTTTCTCTTTTCTCTCTTCTCCTTTCTTTCTCTTCTCCTCACTGGATCATGTCATTGTAGGTTAGCTCCTAATTACTCTCTCCCAGAGACGATCCAAATATTCCCCTGGTGCTAATATTTTTCTGCCTCAACGACTCATTATGTTGTTTGGCAGCCTGAAACATCAGCCTTTCAATGTCTGAGCGCTGCGGCTCATGTACAGACTTACACCTCGACACCTTTCTCTCCCTCTCTTTCTCTTTCTCTCTCTCTGCTATGCTATTACAGGTGCTTGTGTGCAGTGTGGATGTGTCTGTAATCATCTATGTTATAGATTCAATAGCGTGACGCTGGAGTCTCATGTCTCGCCACCTTCTGTTGATTGCACACAGCGATTATCCGCCTTTTTCAGCCATCATTCTGCTGGAAGACCCATCTTCTCAAAGTCATCTTACATTGTCATTTCCTTTTTTTATTTGTCCTTTCTCTGAGAATTTGATTGTTCATAGCTTTGGGTTGATTGTTCATAGCTTAGAAGATTTAATGGAGTTCTTAATTATGTTTTATTGTGTCACCCTTGCTAAAAATGTTGCCCTGTACAATGGCATTGCATAGTATATAATTAAACACTAACCTAAAGTATGGTGTTAGTGTTAAGTACATACTTAAAGGGCAGAAGAGATGTTTTTTTATTCCAACCCAAAATGATGTATGTGCATATGCAGTATACATAAGCTAAAACTAAGATTTTTTTTTTAACCAGCCATGAAACTGTATACAGTATGCTTTGTTACTACACTCTGTGTAAAAAAGTCCAAGCAAAATTAATTCTGTCAGAATTTTGTCAAAATACCTCCAACTTTATGTTTTGTAATTAGATGGCAAATAGATGAAATTATATGATATATGATGTATATGTTTTCCACCTCACCTTTTTTATATCACAGAATTACCTTGTTAAACGACGATAACCCAAATATTGACAGAATGCTTCAATTTTATTATTTGCAAAATAATATAGCACGCGCAAAAATAAACCAATGTTTACATGTCAGAGTCATTAATTGAAAGACTCCCATGCAATCTTTCGGACAGCACGATGGGTGCATGGTGCGTCATCTTGCCTCACTACTATGTTTGTGACAGGGGTGATATTTTCGTGGATGACCACTCCCCACCACACGATATACTGATCCAGTGCGATACATTTTCGCCAATAAGTAATCCAATCCACCTTTTGTCCAGTTTTTAGTCGGAGATTTAGAAAACATGAAGCACTTTAGCCTTTCAGTTCTCGTAAACCTTTGATCCAAATCTGATCTTTATTCGAAAACACTGTTTTTCACCTCTGCTAAAAATATATACGTCAACATTGTGGCATCATTGCGTCATCGCCAAGGAAAATAAATAACAGGATTATTCTAATGCACAGATTGCACTGTTATCCCTGTACGAAATGTTGTCATTCTTATTCCTGTAGTATGATAAGCTGTCTTTTTTTGTATGATATATTATTGCTTGGTTTCTTTAGGATGCGTAAAAGATGCATCATTGTGTCATCGACAAGGAAAATAAATAACAGGATTATTCTAATGCACAGATTGCACTGTTATTCCTGTATCAAATGTAGTCATTCTTATTCCTGTAGTACGATAAGCTGTCTTATTTTTGTATGATATATTATTGCTTGCTTTATTAGGACGCGGAAAATTTTTTTATGGAAAATTGTTGTAAAATTGTATATACAGTTGTCGTCAGAATTATTAGCCCTCCTAAATAATTTTTTCACAGATTTATTACAATACATTTCTAAACATAATAGTTTGTTCTGTAGCTAATCAGGAAAAAATGTGTAAGGTAGTAATAATATTGACCTTAAAAGTTTTTTTTTTTTTTTAACTGTTTTCATTCTAGCCAAAATAAAACAAATTAAACTTTCCACAGGAGAAAAAAATATTATCGGAAATACTGTGAAAAATCTCTTGCCAAACACAGTGCTTCCTACACAAAGATTTAACTTGGACAGGAAGCCCAGGTATATTAACGGCCGCCCAACTATATTTGGTGACTTTTTTTGTTACCATTATCATCCTTTTACACATTTTTGTATCTGCCCATTAGCCAAACATCTGCAATCGATTAACCAGTGGAAAATCTTCTCTCACCTTACACGTTTCATGCTGTTCATTGTGTGTGTGCAAGAACTGACAACATTCTGACAGACAATCTCACGTGTTCTCCAAAGACCCACAGAGACGCGCTTTTTTGGCACTTAAAAAATGCATTCATCTGGGGATTCTAAATCTCCAAACGGTCCGGGATTCTGCTTTTGGTTTTGCTTTCTAAAGACGTTGTTAATTATGCGTTTTTGCATTACATTTTTATTTTAAGCCTGATGTATATACATTTGGCTTCACCACTGACAGTGCATGCAGCCGCATGAGTGAGACTTTAAATAGTTAGTTCTTTATTATAACCACTCAGATAAACTTTTCTATATACTCAGAATAAAGACGAAATTGCATCTAAACTGGCTGCAAAATATTTGTACACTGTTAGAAATGGTTAATTAACTCATTTGCCTTATTTAAATAATCTTCACTTATTTTTCTTGTAATTATTATGCTTTTTTAGAGATATTATCGGTTTTGATTTCTTAATGTCATTTATTTCTCAATTGCTGTATATATTTTTTCATTTGATGATGTTGATATTACATATTTTATACATATCTAACATGCTTTGGCAATACTGTCCAAAATGTCAGCAGCAGATTTTACCTGGGTGCACATGACTCCAGAATAGAATAAAAGTCAAAGAAATAGTGGATTTCCTTTTTTTTTATTTCAACAATCTTTAATCTTTATCTTTAAAAAACGTTTAAACTATTGAAAAGAAACATTGTAAAACAGTGTCATAATAAATAAAAACATTGTTAAAAATCCCCTTTTTTGTTGCATGTAGTTAACAGGAATCGGGCTACCACCTCAAGTATATTTCAAAACTGTGGGTAGCACTGAAACATCATTTGGGAAATATAGAAAAAAGAAAACACGAATTCACAGGAGGGCTAATAATTATATATATATATATATATATATATATATATATATATATATATATATATATAAATATATATATATATATATATATATATATATATATATATATATATATATATATATATACATATATATATAATAAAAAATTTGGTTGACGCTTAAAAAGTTTTAATTTTAGCTACTTAATATGTGTAAATAAATAAAACATTGGTTTCTGATCTTATGTGAGATTCTGAAATGCCCTGATAACTTGATTTAGAAATTATTTAAAACCAAAAGATTTGGCAAGCCTCTAATGAATGTATTTGCAGTCTAAAAGTAGCGATAAATCTCGTTTGTGTATTTATTTTCTCAGTGGTGGCACATTCACACAGAATTATCTTAACCGTCTTTGTCTTGGGCATTTTGCCAGCTCGGGTGTGTTGAAGTCAAGGGCATCGGTAGAGGACAAACTTGGCACTCGTGTTGTGATGTGTGTGAGAGACTGTGTGTGGCAGGCTGGTTTTAGTGTCTGTTAGATGCATGTAATACTTCAATCGTGAGCTGTGAAAGGAAAGTGTCTGGAAAACACAGACTTCATGGCACATAGAGCGGCCTTGATTTTTCTTTAGCCCCTCACAGAACACACCTCAACCATGACATCCACACAAATACAGAAAAAAAAAAACCTGGGGAAAACTGAAGAAGTCTGATCATTCAAGTTGTGTGTTTTTTCTGTTGATGTTGTGTTAATGTCTTAATATTGTATTCTGTTTGACTGGATCGTCCATGCTGAGATTTTTCTCCCTCGCCCTCATCAGCGTGTGAATTATTAAACAGTGTAAGCTAAGTTAATAGTCAAATGCTGACCAAGTGCTAAAGGATTTCTGAGGCTTCTTTAGAGAACCTTGATCCACCAATCAGAATGCTGTATTTTGCTTGTAAAGTTTCAAGCCATTGGATCTAATTTAGTAGCACCTGTTTGAGGTTGCGTGTGTGCGTGTCCATACATTTGACGTACTGCCCAAAGACATTATAATAGAAGCATGGTCCGCTTTTGGTCCAATGCTTTGACATGTCAACGAGGCCGCCAACTATTATAATGTATATAGGTACTGCCATGTATATACATACTGCTATATGTATATACATATATATATATATATATATATATATATATATATATATATATATATGTATATACAGTGAGGTCCATAAGTATTTGATCACCCTGTGATTTTTCAATATCTCCTACTTAGAAATCATGGAGGGGTCTAGAATTTTCCCCATAGGTGCATTTTCGCTTTCAGAGACAGAATCTAAAAATAAAAATCCAGAAATCACGTTGTATGATTTTTTAGCTATTTATTTGTAAATTACTGTGTCAAATAAGTATTTGATCACTTGCTTTTCAGCCAGATTTCTTACCCTCAAAGACCTGTTATTTTGCTTTTAAATAGTCCAGCTACACTCTGCTCATGATTCTAATTTAGTAGCACCTGTTTGAGGTTGCGTGTGTGCGTCCATACATTTGACGTACTGCCCAAAGACATTATAATAGAAAGCATGGTCCGCTTTTGGTCCAATGCTTTGACATGTCAACGCGGCCGCCAACTATTATAATGTGTATAGGTACTGCCAGTCTCTGTTTTAGGATTTGTTTACGTACATGAAGTAGGCTATCACAAGCAATGTTTAAAAATTCTACTGATTTCCTGAAATAAACCTTGCATTTTGGAATAATCCAGCGCAGCTCTTTGATAATGAGCTGAACTCTCCTTCCTCTCTATGCAGTACTGGATGAACACAATATGTAGCCTATTTGTCTTTCTGTTTCTACTTTGGAGAAGAGAGGAGAACAAAGTGTCTCTGCTTGAATTGACTCTGAAACATTTTGCGTTTTTTCATAATCGATTCATTAATCTGTATCGGACTCAGTCTGCAAGGTTTGTTTATGTGCCGATTTTTTTCACTTACATATGAATACATATGAATAAAATACATATGAATAAAACAATTCAGACTTCAGGATGCAAAGACCCTAACTGCTTTCTAGACTTTCAACTGCTTCTACACTTTCGTTCTTCTGTTGAACACAAATGAAGATATTTTGAAGAGAGCCGAAAACCTATAGCCATTGACTTCCATAGTATTTGATTTTCCTACTATCAAAGTCACTTATAAAGGTTTAAAACAACTTGAACATGAGTAAAAGATAAGCAAATTTGTTTAAACATGGATAAAGTCATATTTTGATGATAGGTCCCCTTTAAGAGAAGCTTCTACTGGGCTTTAGTAATGGATTGTTTATCTGTACGGCTGCACTCGAGGGCAGTCCACCTTGTGCTTTAATGCGGTTTGCCATAATGAATGCATTTCCAAATTAGATGAGGCTTTTTTCCCCTCCATTATTTTCTTCTGCTCATCCCGTGGTATTGATTGGGTTGCAGTGCCCACTGAACTTGACCTTGCTCGAGCTGGTCAATGTCAATATCTCGTCCTCCGTTCCTCGTCAGGGCAAGCTATTGATAGCTGCATTTAGCAAGCGGGACTCTTCGGGTCTAAAGATCCATATGCATTTCGGAGGTGTCGAAATAATGCAGCCGCTTGTGAGAATGAGAGAATAGCATACCATCCTTGAGTTGAAGTCAACGTGGAACCAAAATGACCCGGTGTACCATTCTGTAGTGCTGGAGAAAACAAGTCAATATGGAACCGGTTGGATTGAGATTGGTGTTATGAGGGACGGTTCGTCCAAAAAATTTATATTTCAATAAGCACAAGTAGTATTTTGATGCTTAAATGAATTTATAAGACCTCAGTGTAGCATCAGGAGGCACAGATATTAATTTTATCTTGCTTGTGTGTGTTTTGTATATGTTGTTTTTGTGTACTTGCATTTTCTTCAGAATCATCAAGGAGCACTAAAAATCTGGTCAGCTTAAATGTAAAGCTTACTACTTTAGCGACCGTGTAAATTAACTGCTAAACATACTTTTTATATTGTTTTAAAGCTGTTTAATCCTGTGTGTCAACTGTTAACTGTTACACATACACGTAAAGTAGTTCATGATGATTAACAAAAATCTGTCAAAAACATCATAAATAGATCAGGTTTTAAGATTTTTTTTCACTTTTACTGACATCACTAGCATCATTCCCCTTGATAACTACCAAAATATTATTTATTTTAAGGCGTTTAGCAGTTTAAATTACAGTTTGTTCTTAATAAATAAGTTAAATAAATAAATAAATAAATAAATAAATGTTTTGTTTTCCATACAAACATTCTTGGTCTTGGATAAGTCAATAATAAGAATAAATAAATAAATAAATAAATAAATAAATAAATAAATAAATAAATAAATAAATAAATAAATAAATGTTTTCCTTATTAATCATTCTTTGGCTTGGATAAGTCAATAAGAAGAATGAATAAATAAATAAATAAATAAATAAATAAATAAATAAATAAATAAGGTAGGTAGGTAGGTAGGTAGGTAGGTAGGTAGGTAGGTAGGTAGGTAGGTAGGTAGGTAGGTAGGTAGATAGATAGATAGATAGATAGATAGATAGATAGATAGATAGATAGATAGATAGATAGATAGATAGATAGATAGATAGATAGATAGATAGATAGATAGATAGATAGATAGTCAAATTTTAAATCCATAAAAATTTCAACCTTATTAAGAAACAATGATTGTGTACCTTAATTATATTGGTCTCAAATAATGCCATTCTAATGGGTTTCAATTGTTGTCCCTAAGTGTAATTATCTTTTGTACTTTTTTGTTGGTTTTGAAAGCAAATGAGAGTAAAATATTAACAGTTCAATAAATATACACATTTTGCAAAAAAAAAAAAGAAAAAAAAAAGGTTGCAATAGCAAGGCCAATTATAATTAGAATAAAATAAAAATAACAGAAATGTCCACATGTATGCACAAATTAATGCAATACTTTTATTTTTCATTTATCAACTTTGTCACAAGTTCAAAACAATATGGTTTAGACTGGATTTATAATAATAGACTGTTTTAAAACTGTTTAATTTAAATGTTTGTTATTGTGTATCATTATTATTTAAAATAATAATAAAGAAAACAATAAAAACATGTAAAAATTAATTAAATCAAGCAACATCTTAGAATGTACTTAATTTGGGGACTCTGCAAATATGCCTATATCTAGTTAATTGGATTCATTTGATTAATCAGCCTGTCATGTAATTAATTTGATTAATATTTTTAATTGATTGACAGCCCTAATTAGTTTCTCCACTTAGGTGGCCTTGGTTGCAAGAAAAAAAGTTGTTTTACAGGTGGAAAAAGTTGCTGCTGTTAGGGAAGCAGACGGACAAGTTAGGTGAGTATATAATGAAAGATGTTTATTACAGCAGAGGAGCATACGAGGATAACAAAGGGGATGTAATTGTAGTAATGTTGAGATGGTATTCCTTCTTCGGAGCAGGATGGATGACAGACACTGAGGGAGACCGAATGCACACACCAGAGGGCTTGAGGGGAAGACAGACTGAAGACACACTCGATACAGACAGGACACCGGGAACACTGGACAGACTGGAACGAGACAGAGATCAAGTAAGTTCAAGCGATTAGAGAAATGTGATAGTGACTACCAGGAGGTACTCGCTATGAGTCCGCTTCGTGGGAACGAGACCGGACACTGACTGAAGTGAGGTGTGTGCTTATATAGTGAATGGAAGTGATTGGGTGCAGCTGTGCGTGGTTAATACTCAGGTGACGGTGATCGTTGCGTGATGCTGGTGGAAGAGCCTGGCCAATCCGTGACATTACCCCCCTCCCCAGGGCCCGCTCCTGAGGGCCTAGACCGTCGACGCCGTGGTGGTCTACCTCGTCCACGAGGTGCTGGGAACTCGGGGTGATTGGAGTGGAACTCCTCCATGAGTGCGGGATCTAATATATCGGATCTGTGGACCCAAGACCTCTCTTCTGGACCATATCCTTCCCAGTCTACGAGGTATTCCAGATGACCACCACGACGTCGGGACCGTAGAATGTCCTTGACCTTGTATATGGACCCTTCTTCTGAAATCAGTGGGAGAGGGGGTTCCTCTTCATGGCCAGGCTCTGTGGAAGGAATCAGAGGGTCGTGAAAGGGTTTGAGGAGTGACACGTGGAATGTGGGGTGAATTCTGTATTGTGGTGGTAGCTGTAACTTATAGGTGACTGGGTTGACCTGTTCCAGGATGGTGAAGGGACCAACAAATCTGGGACTAAGTTTTCGGGAGGGCAGTCGCAAGCGGATGTCTCTGGTGGAGAGCCAAACTTTCTGCCCCGGAGCATAGGCAGGTCCAGGAATCCTCTTCTTGTCTGACACCTCCTTGGCTCGGCGAACTGCCCTCTGGAGATGGTGATGAGCATCGTCCCAGACCCTCTCGCTCTCCCGGAACCAGTAATCCACTGCGGGGACGTCAGAAGGTTCGCCATCCCAGGGAAAGAGTGGAGGTTGGAAGCCCAGAATACACTGGAATGGCGTAAGTCCGGTGGTAGGTTGCCGCAGGGAATTCTGGGCGTATTCCGCCCAGCCCAGGAACTGGCTCCAGGAGTTCTGATGACCGTGACAGAAGGTCCTGAGGAACCGCCCCACTTCTTGAATTTTCCTCTCAGTCTGGCCGTTGGTTTGTGGGTGATAGCCAGACGAGAGGCTGACGGTCACACCTAGGAGTCTAAAAAAGGCTTTCCATAGTCTGGATATGAATTGGGGTCCTCGGTCCGAGACTATGTCTTCAGGTAGCCCAAAACATCGAAAGACATGGTTAAATAGGTTTTCAGCAGTTTCTAGGGCTGTGGGTAGACCCTTCAGAGGAATCAGACGACAGAATTTGGAAAATCGATCTACAATGACTAATATGCAAGTATTACCTTCAGACGATGGGAGGTCTGTCATGAAGTCAACTCCTAGGTGTGACCAGGGGCGGTTTGGGATGGGCAAGGGATGGAGTTTTCCTGCAGGTAGATGACGAGGACTCTTTGACATGGCACATTCTCTACAGCCTTGGATGTATCTCCTCACATCCCTCGCCATGTTCGGCCACCAGAAGCGTTGGGATAGCAGCGAGAGGGTGTTGTTGGCCCCGGGATGCCCTGTGCCCAGAGAGGTATGACTGGAGTGAATGAGATCTACCCGTTGATTTTCAGGGATGAATCGTCGATTGGGGGGACAGCCCGGCGGAGTTCTGGACTCTGGGGTGGCGACAACTGTTGGAGCAGACCAGGTGATGGGACAGACAGTGATCTGATCTGGGAGAATGTTGGCCGGGGTCTCACTTGTTTCCTGTTGGTCATGGATTCTGGAGAGTGCATCCGCCCGGATGTTTTTGGATCCTGGTCGATATGATATGGAGAACTGAAATCTGGAGAAGAATAAGGACCACCGGGCTTGACGAGGACAGAGTCTTTTCGCTTCTTTAAGGTACTGTAAGTTTTTATGGTCGGTAATCACCTGGAATGGGTGTTTAGCTCCCTCCAACCAGTGTCGCCACTCCTCCAGGGCGAGCTTGATGGCTAGAAGTTCACGGTTCCCGATGTCATAGTTCTTTTCCGCCGGGCTGAGCTTACGGGAGAAGTAGGCGCATGGATGGAGTAGTGAGGGATTCCCATGGAGCTGGGACAAGATGGCTCCTACTCCGGTGGTCGATGCATCCACCTCAACCACGAAAGGTAAGTCGGGATTGGGGTGAGTCAGGAGTGGAGCCTGCGTGAAGGACTTCTTGAGTCTTTGGAAGGCTGCGGCCGCTTCGGGTGACCAGGATAGTGTTTTGGGTTGATTCTTTAGGAGGTTGGTAAGTGGAGCGGTGATAAGACTGTAATTGTTGATGAAACGGCGATAGAAATTGGCAAACCCTAGGAATCGTTGGAGTTCTTTGATGGTTTTTGGTTCAGGCCAGGAGATGACGGAAGTGACCTTCCCCTCGTCCATGCGAACCCCTTTTCGGTCAATGATGTATCCGAGGAACTGGACAGATGGTAAGTGAAATGAGCACTTCTCAGCCTTGAGGTACAGTTTATGGTTCCGTAGGGTTTGTAGGACCTCCGCAACGTGGTGGCGATGTTCGGCCTCACTCCGGGAGTAAATCAGGATATCATCAATATAGACAATGACGGAGATATGGAGGAACTCCCGGAGGACTTCGTGTATGAAGTTCTGGAATACGGAGGGGGCGTTGACCAGACCATAGGGCATGACCAGATATTCGTAGTGTCCAGTAGGGGTCACAAACGCCGTCTTCCATTCGTCCCCCTCGCGTATTCGTACCAGATTGTAGGCGCTGCGGAGGTCCAACTTAGTGAATATCCGGGCAGATCGGAGTTGTTCCAGGGCCGCAGGGACGAGAGGAAGTGGGTACCTGAACTTGATGGTACCTTGGTTTAGAACTCGGTAATCTATACATGGCCGCAGCCCTCCATCCTTCTTGGCCACGAAGAAGAAGCTTGAAGCAGCGGGGGACGTGGACTGGCGAATATACCCCTGACTCAGAGCCTCCTGAATGTACTCCTCCATGGCCTTAGTTTCTGGAAGGGACAACGGGTAGATCCTACCTCTGGGCATAGGAGCATCAGGAAGCAGGTCAATGGCGCAGTCCCATGGCCGATGTGGAGGTAGCTGGGAAGCTCTCTTGGGGCAAAATACGTCCTCGTATGAGGAGTAGATCTTCGGGATCTGGATGGATTGTTTCTCAACTGGACTTTCGACAGACGTGACATAGACATTGATGGGTCTCTGGATCTGCAAGGGTAGGTCAGGAAAACAGCTGGAGACGCATTCTTTACCCCATCTTTTGATTTCTCCGGTGCCCCAAGAGAGGATGGGATCATGCTTCACCAGCCACGGGCGCCCTAAGATGATGTCCATTGATGCTCCCTCCAGAACCAGAAATTGAATTTCTTCTTTATGAAGTAACCCTACTCTGAGGGTGACGGGTTCACATTTACGATGGATACGTGCCTGGGAATGGATATCGGTGGTTATAGGTTGAATCTGGTAGACGTGCGTCGAGGCTTCGGTGTGGAGCTGGAGGCGGCGACAGAGGGCGTGCGAGATGAAATTTCCGGCTGACCCGGAGTCGATGAGAGCCGTGACTGAAATGGAGACAGAATGGGCAGTTAACTGAACATTGGTGGTGAGAGGGTGCATTTTTTCAACGGGAGAACTGAACACACTCACCAATGAACGTACTGGACGAATGGGACAGTCCAGCCTGACATGTCCTTCGGCACCACAGTACATACACAGACCCCGGGTCAGCCTCCTCTGTCGCTCAGTAATCGTAAGTCTACCAGACTCGACAATCATAGGTTCTGGTTCTGGAGGGACGACTGGCTCTGGCGGACGAAGGAGTGCTTGTGAGATTGATGGGAGATCATGCTGGTAGACCTTCAGACGATCAGAACATCGAAGTGATTGTTGGATGAATTTTTCCAACCCCATAGTATCGTCGAGGGCTGCCAGCTGTAACCTCAGATTGGGCTCCAATCCGAGCCGGTAAGTTGTTAGGAGAGATCGCTCATTCCATCCACTAGCAGCAGCCAGAGTCCGAAACCGGAGCGCATAGTCCTGGGTGGACATGGCTCCCTGCTTAAGATGATATAGTTGTTCTCCGGCTGCTACTTCTCCATCTGTACGACCAAAGACCTCCTTGAAATATGTGGTAAAGTTATGAATGGAATTGGTTACCGGCCCAGCTTGCTGCCAGATGGTCTCAGCCCACCGGAGAGCCGACCCAGAGAGAAGGGAGATGATGAAGGCAATTTTGGACCGATCTGTGGGGTATAAATCTGGTTGCATTGTGAATATCAGAGAACATTGTAATAGAAAGCCATTGCACTCCTCCGCCCCGCCAGAGTAGGGCGCTGGTCGAGCCATGGGACTGGATGAGTGGGTGGACGGTGAAGAAGTGCTCGGTGCTGGTGGTGCTTCGGGAAGTGGAGTAGCTGGCATTAAAACTCTCTTCAGGGAGTCCACCAACTCCTGAATGGGATCCGGAGTGCTCATGCTGTAAACTGTATGGTCCGGTCTTCTGTTAGGGAAGCAGACGGACAAGTTAGGTGAGTATATAATGAAAGATGTTTATTACAGCAGAGGAGCATACGAGGATAACAAAGGGGATGTAATTGTAGTAATGTTGAGATGGTATTCCTTCTTCGGAGCAGGATGGATGACAGACACTGAGGGAGACCGAATGCACACACCAGAGGGCTTGAGGGGAAGACAGACTGAAGACACACTCGATACAGACAGGACACCGGGAACACTGGACAGACTGGAACGAGACAGAGATCAAGTAAGTTCAAGCGATTAGAGAAATGTGATAGTGACTACCAGGAGGTACTCGCTATGAGTCCGCTTCGTGGGAACGAGACCGGACACTGACTGAAGTGAGGTGTGTGCTTATATAGTGAATGGAAGTGATTGGGTGCAGCTGTGCGTGGTTAATACTCAGGTGACGGTGATCGTTGCGTGATGCTGGTGGAAGAGCCTGGCCAATCCGTGACAGCTGCAGTTTGATGGATCATCATGACAACTTTTTTTTTTTATGCACATAAGACCAAATACATTTCATATAAAGAAACAAATGGTCAATTTTGATATCATGTTAACTGAAAATGAATACAGGAAATGGAATAAAATTAATTTCACGACATCTGAAATTAGTGAAAGTACCCCAGACACACCATTTGACCTTTTTATTGCAGCATAAACACTATCTCATCTGTGTTATAGGCTTATGAATAGCTCATTTCCATAAATAAAATGAGTTCCATCCCTGGTCAGATTGATCCATCAGCTGGTTTTAGATTAAATCTAAGCACTTTCAGAGGTTTAAGAGTGTTTTCCTCCACACATATAGATTTACCTTAGAATAAAAAAAATCCTTTTTGATCTTCTAATCAGTTGTCCTAAAACTAAAATAACATAAATGCCATTGTCCTTTTAGGACACCTGAAATAAGTGTTACAAGTACACCAGGCAATCCATTTGAACTTTTTTGCAGCATTAAAAACATCAAAACACAACCTTTCAATGTTTCTCTGTGGCACTGAAATGTAATGATGTCTTAAATTAATGGGTTAAACGGACAGGGCTTATCAATAGGTCAATTTTAAATAAATAAAAATTGATCTGAATTAATTTCCTCACGTGGTCAGATTGAGCCATATTCTGGTTTTAGATAAAATTTAGGAACTTTTAAGATGTTTAAAGGATGTCTTTACCATTTTTGAATCGATTCAGCCGGTATCCGGGTCTGGATACTGGCTTACCATAGATCATTGAATCTGATTCTGTGATTCGAATCTGATTACGGTGACTGTTTTGGGACTATTTTCAGGCATATTGTAATATGATTGTGCATGCTGCAGCCATGGCAGCAAATTTCCTTGATTATTACTCTAGAATGAGAGTTCCTAGCCATATCAATAAAAAAAATCTGCAACTTTTCAACTTTTTTTTTTTACCCCAGACGTTTAGAAAAATAACTTATTTTAGAGCAGTAATCACAATACCGTAATACCGTGAAACTGTGGTATTTTTATACAAGGTTATCATGCTGTCAGAAACTTATACCGGCCCATGCAATAGGTGATAGTCTTTAACATCACAACAAGTAGTTAGTCTTAGTACATGATATACTGTAACTACACAAGAGTCAAGCTTTCAATAGGAAAATTATTAGGTCATTTTTGAGCGAGATGGTAATGGTCTAATACGATTCAATGATCTAAGCTAAGCTAAAAGACCCAAAAAGCAGCTGAATGAATTCAACAATAGTAAAGCTCAACTGTTTAACTCTAAATGACTTATAAAATAAGCATATTTTCCCCCAAAAAAATCCAAAAAACAAGTTGAGATCCTTTAAGAATATTTATTTCCTCTTAACAAAAATGTTTGTGAATGACTGGACAGAAATGCACTGACAGGTGACAGGCTTTAACATCACAGCGAGCAGCTGCTCCTAGTACACGATATAACTACACAAGAGTCAAGCTTTAAATAAGAAAATGATTTGGTCATTTTTGAGCTAGATGCTAATGGTCTAATCCGATTCAATGATCTATGCTATGCTAAGCTAAGCTAAGCTAAGCTGAAAGACCCAAAAAGCAGCTAAATGGATTCAACAAAAGTAAAACTCAACACTTATGTCTCAAGCTTTAAATAGGAAAATAATCAAAACTATTTGGTCGAGATGCTAATAGTCTAATCCTATTCAGTAAACTATGCTAAACTAAGCTAAAAGTGCTTCCGTTAGACCCCTGAGAGCTGCTGAATGGATCCAATAATGGTAAAAATCTGTTTGGCTTGTAAAATAAGCCAAAAAACAAGTTGAGTTCCTTTAAGAATGTTTTTTTCTCTCAACAGAAATGTTTGTGAATGACAGGCCAAAAATGCACTGACATGAGACAGGCTTTAACATCACAGCAAGCTTCAAGTCTTGTCTTTCACCATTATCTTTAGTCACTCCGTCAAATGAGCAGCGCTTGCAGGGTTTTTTCCACTTTAAGCAGCAGGCGTACGCTCGGCGTGTTGGCTTTCTGTTGGAAATGAATGGGTTTTGTTCTTGAAATGGCTCAGTGTGATGACGCTTTTGATACGGACGGCGAGTGGACAGCGCTTGTCAGCTGGAGAGCCTTGCGTTCCCGCTCTCCCCTCGGCCCTCTTATCTCCGTATCTGACACAGTTGTTTCTGCTGCTGATGAGAGGAAAAGAGCACAATGATAAAATAGCAAATCACTTCAGCGGGGACTTCAGAGCCTGGACGAGCTATCCGCGGACAATTATTCCTCGCTGAGCGCCTCTTCAAGGTGTAATCTAACATCTCCGCAGCAGCCGAGCTGGAGATTTGCACTTGTGTCGCATGCGTTTTGCAGCCGACAGTGTGTTTTAGTGTGTAGAGATGATAGCATACAATGCTGAGCTCATTCATACATGCTAGTGAACAATGCTTCAGGATGAAAGTGTACACTGTAATGCATTCAGCTTAGGGGAAGTTACTCTTTAGGGCTGTAGCTGGGATGCTAGTTAGGTTACTGTCACCTATAATATCATATGTCCTTTGTTTATAAGAGTTTATGTTATACTGTAGAACTATTACAAGAACAATACTGAATTTCAGGGACATTTTGAAACGTATGAGAATATATTTGTCTTATTTATTCGCATGACAACACAAAGTCAATTATAAGTCCATCAAATAAAGTATACTCTTTCTGACAAAAGTCTTGTCGTTGATTCCAGTAATAGGAGAAACAAATAATAACTTGACTTATAGTTGATCATTCGGAAAAGTGGCAGAAGGTAGATTTTTCAGATGAATCATCTGTTGAGCTGCTTCCCAATCATCACAAATACTGCAGAAGACATATTGGAACCCGCATGGACCCAAGATTCTCACAGAAATCTGTCAAGTTTGGTGAAGAAAAAAATCATGGTTTGGGGTTAAATGTAGTATGGGGGCCTGCGAGAGATGTGCAGAGTGGATGGCAACAGCCTGAGGAATCAAGGCATTTGTGCTGCCAATTACATTACAAACCACAGGAGAGGGCAAATTCTTCTGCTGGATAGCGCTCCTTCTCATACTTCAGCATTCATATCCACAAAGTTCCTGAAAGCAAAGGAGGTCAGGGTGCTCTAGGAATGGCCAGCCCAGTCACCAGAAATGAACATTATTAAGCATGTCTGGGGTAAGATGAAGGAGGAGGCATTGAAGATGAATCCAAAGAATATTGATGAACTCTGGGAGTCCTGCAAGAACGCTTTCTTTGCCATTTCAGATGACTTTATTGATAAGTGATTTGAGTCATTGCAGAGATGTATGGATGCAGTCCTCCAAGCTCATGGGAGTCATACACAATATTTTTTTCCACTGCAGCATGACTTTATATTCTGTACTGTAGAATATTTCTGTTCAGTGACAAGACTTTTGTCTAAGCAAAGTCAGACCTTACTGTCCTAACTCAATAATTCAAAATCAAGGCATTTTATTTAGGTAAAATAAGCGTAATGTAGTGGCTTTACGATGTAAACAGAATAAATACAAAAACTGTAGTGTGATATATAGAGTAAATATGTCGTAAATAGAGTAAATATTGACAATATAAACAGTGTGTGTGTGTGTGTCTCTCTGTGTGTCTATTGTTTTATTATATATTGTTTTTATTTTTATTTTTTTTATATATAATAAACATATTTTATAAAAATTTTATTTCAGCCAAACAAAAAAATAAAGTATCTCTAAAAGAGAAAAAAATAAAAATAAATAAATTATTTATATATATATATATATTTAACAGCTAATATATTTGTTTCTACTTTATTTAATTTTTACATTTTTATGACTTTATGTATAACATATATTCATGTATAGACAGTATGAAAGTTGCCTCTGAAAAATATCTTATAATTAAATATCTAATAAAATCCTGGTTGCCTTAAATGTTTGAACTGACTCATCTAGATGAGTCCATTGAACTTATAGTATCCTTAATGAATTATTGTAAACTGACTTAAAACAGCTTGCATAACTTATAAAGTTAAGTTAGAACATGATTAACTTAGTTTAATAAGTTGCAATGAACTAAAAACAAATGCAGTTGGGGCTAATTGTTCATATAATTTTTTTAGAATGCAACAATTTTATATATATATATATATATATATATATATATATATATATATATATATATATATATATATATATATATATATATATATATATATATATATATATATATATATATATTTTTTTTTTTTTGGAAACTGTATGTGTCTATGTATGCGTGTATACAGTATTCATGTTAAAACAGGATAAAAATAATCATAAATAGCACCATTAAAAGCCACACAACTCTTTTAAACCCTGTCTATGATGGGCAGATCACTGGATTTAGAGCGGAGAGAGAGAGACAGCTTGCGAGCGAGGCGTCATTAGCGCAGAATGAAGAGGCTTAAATTTTGATGATATAAATGAGCAGAAAAGATGAGCATGGATTATTGAACACATCATCATGAAAACTTAAACCAGTCAAAGCCGTTAAAAGAAACTAATTAAAACAAATGTTTCAAGCTCCATCTTCACGGCATCACTTATTCATCTGCCTGCGCGAGAAGAACGCTCCGGCCCTGTCATTATCCCAACTAAAGTCAATTATTTAATGACGTTTGGCCTGTGAAAACACGAGGAGCACATTATGGATTGAAGGACACCGGCGGGAAGGAACATTTTCAAATGTATGAAAATAGAGGTCATGACTGATTTGATAGATCAATACGTACAGTGCTGTTCTTATGGGTGTCCAACAGCCCACATACATTATTAAAAAGTCATATTAAAAGATTTAAACTCTTTTTTTCAGTTTGAATTTAAGAACTCTTACCAGATATCAAGTATACATTCATTATAGTTACATTATATATAAATATTGCTCCTACTAAAGTTTTTCAATTCTACCATTAGCTGTTATATATTATATTATAGCCATTATTCATTCATTCATTCATTCAATTTCCTTCAGCTTAGTCCCTTATTTATCCGAGGTCGCCACAGCGGAATGAACTGCCAACTATTCCGGCATATGTTTTACGCAGCGGATGCCCTTCCAGCTGCAACCCAGGACTGGGAAAAACCTATTCACACTCACACACTAAGGACATTTTAGTTTATTTATTTCACCTATAGCGCATGTCTTTGGACTGTGGGGGAAACCGGAGCACCCGGAGGAAACCCAGGCTAACATGGGGAGAACATGCAAACTCCACTCAGAAACTGGGCCAGGCAGTACTTGAACCATCGACCTTCTTGCTGTGAGGTGACAGTGCTAATCACTGAGCCACTATGATGCCAATAACTAATTTTTAAAAGCTAATTTATTTTGTCTTTACCTTGATGAGAGTACATAATATTTGATTATTTTGAAAGATACTAGTATTTAGCTTAGGTTGATTAATTTAGGAAGATATTGGACAACACGGGTTTGCACTGTAGCCAATTGAAAAACTATATATTTTTAAGAGGACTAATAATATTGTCCTTAAAATTATATTTTAAAAATAAATAAAAATTGCTTTTATTACAGCCAAACTAAAAGAAATTAATTTCTCCTGAAGAAAAAATATTTTATGATTCACTGTGAGAATTTCCTCTCCGTTTGTAAAGCCGTTTGTTTGAGGTAGTCCTGTTTTATGTTATTTTGTGTTATTTTATGTCATTTTATTTTATTTTATTTTATTTTATTTTTCTTTTCCCCCTTGGTTTTTTATTTATTTATTTTGTTTCTATCTATCTATCTATCTATCTATCTATCTATCTATCTATCTATCTATCTATCTATCTATCTATCTATCTATCTATCTATCTATCTATCTATCTATCTATCTATCTATCTATCTATCTATCTATCTATCTATCTATCTATCTATCTATCTATCTATCTATCTATTGAACTAAACAAATAAATAAATCTTCCACAAACTAGAAAAAAAGCAGACAAATCCCACAGTTTCAGCACAAATAAAATAAATAGCCTAAAGCAGAATTTCTGTAGGACAGAATATATGTAGGGCGATGCGGTGGCGCAGTAGGTAGTGCTGTCGCCTCAGCAAAATAAAATCTCAGCAAAATAAAATAACAATAAAAATAAAATTTCACCTCAGCAAAATAAAATAACACAGCAAGAAGGTTGCTGGTTCGAGCCTCAGCTGGGTCAGTTGGCATTTCTGTGTGGAGTTTGCATGTTCTTCTCGCGTTCGCGAGAACAGTCCCCCACAGTCCAAAGACATGCGGTATCGGTGAATTGGGTAAGCTAAAATTGTCCTTAGTGTATGTGTGTGAATGAGTGTGTATGGATGTTTCCCAGTGATGGGTTGCAGCTGGAGGGACATCCGCTGCGTAAAAAAACATACGCCGGATAAGTTGGTGGTTGGCAACCCCAGATTAATAAAGGAACTAAGCCGAAAAGAAAATGAATGTATGAATGATATAATATATGTGTCACATGTCTGGTGTGTCTGTGTTGTGTCATGTAGTGTCCCATGTGTTTGTTCCATGTGCTTCTGTTTACTCATGTGTGTCATGTGGTTTCTTTGTTCTGTTTTCCCGCCATTTGTTAATGCGTATTAGTTCCACCTGTGTCTCTCCACTGTTTGTATTCTGTTCAGTTATGTCTTGTATATTTATACACGTGTTGAGTTCAGTCTTTGTCTGGTATTAAAGTGTCAACCTCCATGTGAGTCCTGTGTGCCAAGTTCCTGTTGTAAGTGTGATTTTTGTAAACGTGTTTTTGATAATCTATGAGTCTTAATCACTTGTGGTGCGACACTGACTGTCACAGTATGCAGAAAGTGAAAAGACAAATTTGTTAAAAGATAGTAATAATAATTTAAAAAAAAAATTTAAATTACGCAAACCAAACCTTTTCTCAGTGATATTAGGGAAAAGCTCTAATTATATACAGTATAGCTCTAGTTTTATATTGAAAAATGGGCTTTTTCTGTCAGTTTATCTGCCAAATATGTACTTTTTGAGCTAAAACAGGATTTCCTTACTAAATAAATAAATAAATGAATTAACTAAAATGTAGGATATAATGTATGCAGAATGTGAAAAGACAAAAAATAATAATAGATACAATAAAAAAAACTCTACTAAGCCATTTATCAGTGATTTATGAGCAAAAAGCTCTGATTATCTACAGTATAGCTCTATTTTGATATTGAATTATTGGTTTCCTGTCAGTTTATCTGCCAAATATGTACTTTATGAATCCAAAACAGGATTTCCTTACTAAATAAATAGATGAATTAACAAACTAATTAATTAAAATGTAGGATATAATGTATGCAGAAAGTGAAAAGACAAAAGTTTAGTAAAAGGCTCTAATTTTATACAGTATAGCTCCGTTTTGATATTGAATAATTAGCTTTTCTGTCAGTTTATCTGCCAAATATGTACTTTTGAGCCCAAAACAGAATTTCCTTACAAAATATATAAATTAATAACTTAAATAATTAGTTAAAATGTAGGATATAATGTAAACAGAAAGTGGTAAGACAAAACTGTTAAAAAAAATTATAATAATAATTAAAACAACAACACTACCAAGCATTTTCCCATTGATATTAGGAAAAAGCTCTAGTTATATACAGTATAGCTCTAATTTGATATTGAATTATTGTCTTTTCTGTTGTTTATCAGCCAAATATGTGCTTTTTGAGCCCAAAACAGGATTTCCTTACTAAATAAATAAATTGATTAATTAATTTAAATGTAGGTTATAATGCATGCAGAAAATGAAGACAAAACATTATAAAAAATAATAATAATGAAAAAAAACAACTCGACCAAGCCATTTCTCAGTGATATTAGCAAAAAGCTCTGTTTATACAGTATAGCTCTGTTTTGATATTGAATAATTTATCTTTTTTTGTCAGTTTATCTGCTAAATATGTGATTTGAGCCTAAGCAGGATTTTCTTACTAAATAAATAAATTAATTAATTCATTCATTAATGCGTACAGAAAGTGAAAAGACAAAACTATAAAAAACAACTCGACCAAGCCTTTTCTCATTGATATTAGCAAAAAGCTCTGATTATATACAGTATAGTTCTATTTTGATAATGAATTATTGGCTTTTCACTTTATCTGCCAAATATGTACTTTTTGAGCATTTATGATGAACACGTCTGAAGCCCACCATGTTTATTTCATTACCTCACTGTTTGGCTCCTCTACAAGTTTCGATTCTCTGGACCTTTTCTGAACAGAAATCGTGGACTTTGGCGCTCTAGGAAGTGTAATTGAAATCCTCTAATGTAGACGTTGATGAAGGGTTTGGATTCAGTGAAATGTTGTACTCTAATTTCCATTTGCCTTGATTTTTTTTCCCTCTCCCTTTTCCTCAGTAATGTAGAAAACTGCCGCAGCGGTTTATAATCTTCTGAACATCTCTTTTGGGGATGAAGAGATTCTGTGTGAAATGCGTTTTTTGTATTTCCGCCCTCCTTCTTTGAGGAACGTTTGCTGCGCTCAAAGACGAACCGAACAACGAAAGCAGAAGGAGTCTTGTCATTTTCTGAATGAGCTAATGACACGCTGTGGTCTGTTCGGGCTCATCATTTCATTAACTGGCAGCACTTTTTACATGCAACTACAGGAGATGTTGTGGTGTGACAGTCCTAATCGCAGAGCACCTTGAGCTTTATCAATTACAGCGTGACGTGTCGTCCTGCTGTCTAATGAGTGCAGACGCTGAACTAAATGAAGCATGCCAGAAATCTGACATCGTTCAGCGCAGGTAGAAATGTCAGTTAAAGTCACCATGACATCAGAAATGACCCAGTGTAGGTTCTTTTTTGAAAGTAAGTCTCTTCAGGATGTAATACCTCTCTCTAATCTTCTCTTTTACTTGACATCGTGAAGGGTAAATACTTTTATTCTCATCCGCCTTTCTTCATTTTGGTATCAAGTGTTGTTTTTCATGCATCAATTCATTTGCAAGAGATGCATAAGAAGTTTTGTACCTGTTAGTTCTTTAAAATTGGAAAACTATTTTAGCAAGGACGAAACAAATTTACATTTTAGGAAAAAATTAACAAGACTCAGAACACTTTTACCAGTCCCGAAACAAATTTACAATTACAGATTCCTTACGGAAAGGGAATGTACCACACACGGGAAGTGATGTGGAATGTACCACACACCGGGAGTGACGCGGGGAAAAGTGTTGTTGTTGGTGAGCGTGGTAAATTCGTGCTGTGGAGTACATGGCGTAAAAGTTTATGGTGGCAGATCATGGACTGCGGTCGAGGGATGTTTTGTGGCAAATACACTAGCAGCTTAACGCGGTTTTGCTTTACGTGTGGTCTGTGTTTGGAGTTTCTAAAGGACGCGGACCAGACGGAAACACCAGACATACTGCATCACTCCATCAATATGTTCAATATTTTAACGAGGGCCACTTGTACGCTGTAATCGTGGACATGTCAAGTGTACACGGTGTAAACATCTGGTTGAGGACTCTTAACAGTAAATTGAACGAAGCCGGTGTTACGGTTTAACTGGTGTCCGTGTTAACTGCTGACCCTTTCCAGATGTAAACTCTTCACGTTTGCAGATTGGTAGATTCGTCACTTTTTCACAGCAACAAAACCTGCCCATACCAAATAAATATTCTTATTACTGTATGTACTTTAATATTTGTGTAGCAGAACAATATATAACCAAAATTAATGTAAAGAAATAATTATAATTGACATGTCATCAACGGGATTTGAACCTAAGTCAAAAGATTCAGCGCAGGTATCAACCGACCTATCTAACTGAGCTTTTTAGGTCTACATGGTGAGGTCGGTTTCGATATCTTTATCAGTCAACATATGTCGTGCTTTGATTGTTTCCATGTATTTGCGTTTACATGTTTCTACATACTCTCACGCTGATATTTTCTCAGAATAGCTCTGAATGACAAAACCATGTTTTATCGCAGTTGATAAAACCATGAATTTTATAATTGTAGACGTGTTAACCTGTGTCTACAAAGTCACACACGAGCTGAGATTTTGCGGTGTGTGCGTTACATACTACGTCACTTCCGGTGTATGGTACATTCCCTTTTCGTAAGGAATCTGTAATTGTAACTTTGTTTTGGGACTTGTAAAAGTGTTTTGCATTTTTTTAAAAAATTTTCTGAAATGTAAATTTGTTTCGTCCTTGCTAAAAAAGTTTTTCCTCTGTAATTGTGTCTTTATGATAGGTAAAAATGTTTTTCAAAACGAAAATTAGTTTTGAGATTTGTAAAAGTGTTTCACACTTTGTAATATTGTTATGCACTTCCCGGCCACCATAGTACGATGATCAACATCTGAAAAAATAATTATAGTTAAAAAAAAGAGAAAAATAACAAACCATATATATATTATGTTTTTTTTAAACTCGCTTTATATTTTAAACTCTGACAACAGGCTGAATGTTTCATATCTTAATATTTTTAAAGATATGCTGTGTTTATTTAAAAATTGTAGTATCCCATAGTTCTTGTATTTTTTTATATATTTTTCATTTATTTATTTTTTTTAGGGATTTTCACCTTTATTGACAGGACAGCGGAGATTTACAGACAGGAAAGTGTGGGGAGCAGAGATAGGGGTAGGATCGGCAAAGAACCTTGAGCCGGGAATCTAACTCGGGTCGCCGCGAGCACCCGGGTGCTATGTGTCGACGCACCAACCACTAGGCCATCGGCGCCGACTTTTATTTTTTAAATAAATGACATTTTTAAAGTTTTGGTAGAAGGCGTGTGTTGACTCGAGGCCAAGTGCCTTAGTGTCCCACAAGTGTCGATAAAAAGCTATATCGCCCTGCTACGAGTGTGACATTGTGTTTATACAACAGTTCAACAACATACTCGTGTGTATAAAAAAGAACATCAAACACGAAGCGTCTCAATCTCTTTTTGAGAGGAACTACGTCCAACATTCATACACATCTACAGCTGACGTCAGAACAGCAGAAACCGTTACTAATTCACCAGTGTCACTTTAGAGTTAGTATTTGAATGATTCTCTAACGTAATGACAAAACAGGTGGTTTTATTCATATTTTAAGATAAGGCTGAACAGCATGAAATGCCGTCTACAAAGATTTCTCAGTTTTTTCTGTTGCAATCGGGAGATCACAATAATTAACCCTGAAAAAGCCAAAGCAAAGCAAACACTACAAGATTATTATGGTATAAATACAGCACTACAACATACAAAAGAGGGAGATCGACTTACATAGTCACTAACCTGTTTCATAATGATCTGATGAGCTGTAGTTTGAAATTTACGCTGAATTTTTCTCCCCTAAGGACTTATTATGTGGTCTGTGTCGCCATCTTGTGGCGGAACGTCAACTGTTTTTTGCTCTGCTCAGTACAACAGGCTGATGGATGCCAATGCAATGAATCTCCTAATTTATGTATTTAAATAGGCACTGTCCTTATAAATAAACTCCGTAGTTATAATTTAAACAACTACATTCTCACCTAATAAAGCCTCAAAAGTACATTGTTGTCCAACAGCTGTAATTTGCCGAACTGTTGTGAGTTGTTTAGTCTTTCTTCAGTCCTAGTGTGGGTGGAGTAATACACAAGGGTAAAAAGGGTGAACGAGTGCTGATATTGCTTTAATATCTCATGGCAATCAGCCAATCAAATTCAAGAACCAGATAGCACTGTTGTATCTATATTTATATTTATTGTATTTTTTTGTCCTTTATTTCCTACTAGACCTTCTATTTATGACATTTTAGACGATATTTATTTAGACTTTCATTTATGACATCTAAAATCAGTCCCTTCAATGTTTTCCCATGATTCTTGAGATAAAATAAGAATCATACAGGATTTTTGTGTATTTTTAACAATAAAACACAATATTTAAAGCAAATACTGCCAATACTTTTGAGGAAAGCATCACAGAATCAATCATTTTAGGCTACAAATGTATATTTTAAAAACATGTCCCTGCAAAATCCTGGAGAATTTTTTTTGAACATGTTTTACCTTTCAAGTTCACATTTAAGGAAAGTGTTGAACACAAGAGAGTGTCTTAATTTGGTTTTATGTGACTATTATCCACCCTTTCTCTTACCCCAGAAGCAAACATATTTGTTTAGCTTGTTGTGAATTTAAGATTTATGTAAGCAAATAACTTTTGAATGTCTGTCATGATTGGCTAGTCTTTGCATGCAAATGTAGTTTCCTAATTTCACATTGTGAATCTCTGAATGATTTGGTAAGAACTAAACATTCATTTAGGGAAAATCGTCTTTTGGTCGAACCCCGCACGTTTTCAGTGAGTTTGCATTCCTTAACGCATGACTTCGCCAGATTATACGACTTCCCATTGTGCCGTTCGCAGCTTTGCCGTTGTCCGCGGCGTCCGACCGCGAGCGCATTGACAGCTTGATGAATTAGGCCTGACACTTGCCAAAATAGCCGTCCTGCTTGCCAGCTGCCAGTTGAGCGTCTACACTCCGTTAATTGAATTGGCAATTTGTGTAACAGTACCTGCCCCTGAGCCTTTGGTGGAGCCAGGGACCGCCATTTAGCTCCAATAATCCAGGACTAGGGAATAAGAGGTCTGAGCTTCATGAGAAATTATTGCAGATTTGAAATGACAGTCCGATGCCTTGCTGCCAATTTCCCATTCAATGAGAAATAAATTAACAATAGCAATAATGTTGACTTATAAAAGTGAAAGTTAAATTGACTTTCTAATAGCACAAGCGATTTGAAATTGCCAGCGCGGCCAGTAACAAATTGCATTTATTGCCGTCTTGCAACCAAATGCTGTTTGCGGGTATTGAGGACTAGCATTACATATTGAAAGTGTCAAATGGAAAGCAATATTGTCTTATAATAAAATACTATTAGTTTATATCAGACACATTCTGTCCATTTGCATCTTTGCAAATTCATGTGTGAGTCAAGGACACTTTGACAAAATACCAGCACTCAGTCAGTTCTGTATGTTCTACTGATAACCATGCAGGACCATTTTTAACCATGCTTTTCTTCTTGAATGTTTGCCATTGTCGTTAAAACACACTGTACATCTAAAGAGCTGTGCATTTTCTGTTTGTGTTTAAGGTATAATTATAATATTTATCTATTTCTTTTTATTTTTATTTTAATAGTAGACAGAGTTTCTTGAAATGAATGATTCAAAGTCTGACACATAAGTTGATTACCTAATAAAGTGGCCGGTGAGATTATATAATAACTTTTCTACATATATTATCTGCATAATGTGACTTCTTTCTACATATACTAACCAGATTAAAAGCAAAAAAGTAAAACATATTAAACATAAATTATCATATTAAATATATATAAATATATATATATCTCGTATATTTAATATATATATCTCGTATATTTAATATGATAATTTACTTTTTTGCTTTTAATCTGGTTAGTATATGTACAAAGAAGTCACATTATGCAGATAATATATGTAGAAAAGTTATTATATAGTCTCACCGGCCACTTTATTAGGTACACCTGTCCAACTGCTCGTTAACACAATTTTCTAATCAGCCAGTCACATGGCAGCAACTCAGTACATTTAGGCATGTAGACATTGTTAAGATGATCTGCTGCATTCCAAACTGAGCATCAGAATGGGGAAGAAAGTTGATTTAAGTGACTTTTTACATGACATGATTGTTGGTGCCAGACGGACTGGTCTGAGTATTTCAGAAACTGCTGATCTACTGGGGTTTTCCTGCACAACCATCCCTAGGGTTTACAGAGGGATGGTTGTGTCTGAAAAAGAGACAATATCCAGTGAGTGGTAGTTCAAGGCAAATGCCTTGTTGATGCCAGAGGTCAGAGGAGAATGGCCAGACTGGTTCCAGCTGATAGAAAGGCAACAGTAACTTAAAAAAAACACTTGTTACAACCGAGGTATGCAGAAGAGCATCCCTGAACAGATCAGAATCAAAATTTGGCATCAACAAGATGAAAGCATGGATCCATCCTGCCTTGTATCAGCGGTTCAGGCTGCTGGTGGTGTTGTAATGGTGTGGGGGATATTTTCTTGGCACACTTTGAGCCCATTAGTACCAATTAAGCATCGTGTCGATGCCACAGCCTACCTGAGTATTGTTGCTGACCATGTCCATTCTTTTTTGACCACAGTGTACCCATCTTCTGATAGCTACTTCCAGCAGGATAACGCACCATGTCATATAGCACTAATCATATCAGACTGGTTTCTTGAACATGACAATGAGTTCACTGTACTCATTTGGCCTCCACAGTCACCAGATCTCAATCCAATAGAGCACCTTTGGGATGTGGTGGAATGGGAGATTCGCATCATGGATGTGCAGCCGACAAATCTGCAGCAACTGTGTGATGCTATCATATCATTATGGACCAGCATTTCTGAGTAATACTTCCAGTACCTTGTTAAATTTATACCACGAAGGATTAAGGCAGTTTTGAAGGCAAAAGTGGGTCCAACCTGGTACTAGGAAGGTGTACCTAATAAAGTGTTCGGTGAATGTATAGAAAGTTAGTAGTACAGTATATGTATTATATGTAGATAATATGTAGTACAGTTAGTAGTATATGTAGATAGTATATGTAGTAGAGTTAACAGTATATGTAGTAAAGTTAGTAGTATATGTAGATAGTATATGTTGTAAAGTTAGTAGTATATGTATATAGTGTGTGTATCTATATTGAATTGAATTGAATTGAATTGTAAGTCGCTTTGGATAAAAGCGTCTGCTAAATGACTAAATGTAAATGTAAATATATATATATATATATATATATATATATATATATATATATATATATATATATATATATATATATATATATATATATATATATATATATATATATATATATATATATATAGAAAAGTTAGTGGTATATTATGTAGTAAAGTTAGTAGTATATGTAGATAGTATATGTTGTAAAGTTAGTAGTGTATATATATATAGTGTGTGTATATGTGTATATATATATATAGAAAAGTTAGTGGTATATTATGTAGTAAAGTTAGTAGTATATGTAGTAAAGTTAGTAGTATAAGTGTATATAGTAAATATAGAAAAGTTATTAGTATATCTAGATAGTATATGTAGTAAATTTAGTAGTATATGTAGATAGTATATGTAGTAAAGTAAGTAGTATATGTACATAGTGTATATATAGAAAAGTTAGTTATTATAAGTAGGAAAAAAAGAGTTTCTTGTTAAGAGAATTCTTTTTAGACATTGAAAAAAGTGTAAATTTTAGTCAGCTTTTACTAATCAGTTTAAATCTGTAAAAATCCTTAATGAATGAATAAAGATTAGTTTTTTTTACTGTTAATGCAAGCTAAACACTAAAACGAGCAGTGAATTTGACTTTTTTTTTTACTTTAATCACACCATATCCTACAATTATATTTTCAATTGTTAACTTCACTTTTGCGTTAGTATATATCAGACACATTCAGTCCATTTGCACTTTGACAAAACACCAGCGCTCAATCCTGTATATTCTACTGTATTGAGCAGGCATGATGTATTTGCTTGCGTTTGCGCTGCAATATATTTGTGTGTGCTCAATCTGGCGTGGCAGGAAGCTAAACTGGAGGAGATGTATTATGGAGAATCATGGCCGGACAGACATTGTGTTGCCTCTGTGCTCCCGCCAGCTCTTTATTCATATATCATTTGCGTCACGAGCAAAAATGAAGCAGATTAATAGAGCATAATTCCTCAGATCAATATGCAATTATATTCATCTCTCTGGCTGCTCAGGCAGAGAAATGGAGACGCAGCCGTACAGTCTCGCTGCTGGATGCTATTGAGTGGACTTAAAGCAGCAGACATGGGAATCATTTAAAGAGGCCTTATGATGGTATGTCTAGCTTTACATATGGAAAGTGTCACATTGTAAAGCAAATTGCACATTTCATATGTTATGGCTTACTGTATTGAACAAGCATGATGTATTTGTTTGATTTTCTTCTATATTATATTGAACGGATGTAATGATTGGACAGCGTTCAATATAGTTAAGGGGTATAATAATCATATAATGAGGCCATTTGTAATCCAGGATAACAAAACCAGTCTTACAGTATGTTGCAGTGGTAAATTGTTGGTAATCGCCAAACATATGTTGGCCAAAATATATGCTTTATGAAAAAAATCATTTGAATATTATAAAGATCATGTTCCATTAAAGGTGCAGTATGTAGGTTTGACACCCAATGGTTGAACTAGGTATTGCATTCCTGGATAAAACACATGCAAGCGCAGGTTGCCAGATTGAGCACCAACAGGAGTGTGCCTGCCTATCAAACCTAAAGGCTGATTTGATTGTGTTCTAAATAAAAGCAACAACACACAATAGAAGGCATATTTTCTTATAAAAATGAGTTTTTGGCCATAACCAACATTCGAAATTTACATTTTAGAAACTAAATTTTAGAAATTGATATCTATATCTTGCCGCTGAACAACAGAAAACTTTGACAATGATCACTTCAGGTACACCTCATGTGCTTTATTCAGTGTTAAATGCTAATAATGTGAGTTTGAATGGCATTTTACAGGACATTTATTGCCATACTACTGAAAGCAGCAGCAGACGGTTCACCTCAGATCTTGAAAATGAAATAAATTGCTTGAAATTGAACTTCAGAACTGTGACTCTGAGCAAGGCAACACATATCAGTGATTCAGCATCTACATTTAATAATGTTAAAGAGGTTTCATATGTATTAATTAGATTATAAACCTTACCCTTTCGCTAATTGCAGTAAGGGCACTATACTGTATTTAATTTTCTGTCGTGTTTCGTGCAAACAGCCAAATTGCTAATCACTGGAAGTCTCGTCAAGTAGTGTGTTGTTAGGACACGGGGTTATAATGTAATCCGCTCAACTAATGTTTTCGTTTGTAATGTTTATCTTATTTGCTAATTAATAACCTCATGTGGAACTCTGAATCTGCGTCTCATTTCAGAGGCTGCTACTGTCCACCGGAGGTTGCATTTCGGTCACGGGCGCATGCTTTGAGAGTCTTTCTGAATGAATGAATGAAATATGCGGTTTTCCAACAAGGCTGAAATATAATTGGCTAAATTGCTAGTGGGTGGGTTAAAAAAACAAAACAAAGATAGCAGTTTTGGCACATAGCTCACATTTTCAAAGCGGAATAAGGGGTCGATCCCACCGAACTTGCTTTTACATTCTAAAAACGGGAGGCGCACCTCACTGTCTTTTTTTTCACTAGGCAATGACTGAATCAGCTGCCTTTTGTGTGAGAGTGTTGCGGTCGATGTTTTTATAATTGTAATATTTATTAATATTGTGATATTCAAGATTTGTAAAGCCATATGGCTCTGGATAACTTGAAACAGCGACCGCTAGTATCTCCTCCATTTTTAAAAGTCTCTGTAGTCGTCTTAACAAACACTGCTTTCACCTTAACAGAAACCCTGCCTTTTCTGACATTTGATTGGAGAATGAAACAGACGCGACTGACGTAACGCGCTTTTTCCGCTTAGAGTTGACTTTTTTCAACTACAAGCGCACTGCGCACAACGGCAAAAAACGCAAGGTGCAGCAGGCGGTTAAACCGCTAGGCGCACAGGGCACATAAGCAGCGCACAAAACGCTCGCGGTCGTTTGTAAATCCTTCAAAAAGGGTACCTCTCAACGCAAAGAGCATTCTGTGTGATCGGCCCCTTACTGACTTTAGCATTGTTTTTCAGATAAACAAGAATGTACACTTAACATGTTTCTTAAATATCTGCAAACATATTATGGTATTTTCATGTTGGTATTTTTGAGTCATAAACTTTCAAACAGCACTTTGAAGTTGTTTTGTAAATTTCCTACTCAACTCAATTTTAAGATGTCTTTGCGAATGAAATTAAACAAATACATTTCTTTATTATTTTTCATTATAACTTAATTTTGCACTCTCTTTACTGCTTTGTTAAAGGACCGTTTTTTATTTTAATAATTTAAACAGTATTCTTTTAATTTTACAGTGTCTTTTGTAGTGTTGCACGGGACTTATTTTTATTTATTTTAATGTAAATTTTATATTATTATCATTGCAAATTATACAATGTCCTTATCTCATTATTTAATGCATGGTTTTTTAACTTTGCTACATTATTAGAGTTTTAAAAATTGACAAAATAATAGTAAAAAACTGTAAGATGCCTACTGTAAATATATCAAAGCTCAATTTTGAATTGATGTGATGACATTTTTGGGGTCTAGAAACCTCTTTACCCTTTTATAAATCTGCTTTTGTTTTTGTTTTTGAAGTCAAAGCAATGCATTATTTAAGTTTGTGTTGATAGATATGTGTAAGCTTATGATTCAATATACGACAGATGTCCTTACAGAAGCTAATCTGTGGTTCAACATGTTCACATTTTTCATTATGAAGCCGCTGAGTTTATAGTTTGAAAAGCTCCTCAAGGTCAAGGAATTTAGAGGACGTGTGGCTGATTTCTTTAGTGAGGATCCTCGTGTGATGAGAGCTGTTGTCTTGAGATCTGTCTTTAAGCACTGAGAGGAGGGTAATTTGCCGCTGGTCAAGTAACCTCTTAACTTTGCTTTATTCTTCATCGACTTCCTTAAACTGCAGCTGTTTGGTGGTTTATATCAGTGATACTGAACATTATATGTGGATTTCAGGCGGGTTATGTTGTGTTTGTGTTATTTTAAATTATTTTAAAAGTCATTTTCTGTGGGACGACTTTGGGAATGAAATGAAAGAAATGCATTTATTTATGCATGTATGGATGGATGGATGTGTTTATATATATATATATATATATATATATATATATATATATTTATTTATTTATTTATTTATTTATTTATTTTATTCTCACATTACTATGTTGTTACATTATAATTTTTTTGATTTTAAAATGTTTTTATTTCAAGGCTCAAGACTAATTTATTTTAATATTAATTTATATTATTATTGCATATTATACAGTGTGCTTATTGCATTATGCAGTTCATCGCTTTTGCACTGGCTTCATTTTTCGAATAGTATTTTATTTTATTATCTTTATTTTATTTAATTTTAATGTGTAATGGGAATAATCCATATACTTAAAAAAATCATATTCAGTTTTATTTGCATTTGTGTTTGTTGCCAGGTGTAAATTTTTATATTTATAGATATATTAAAACATTCATATTCCGTTTTATTTACATTCAGATTTGTTGCCAGGTGTACATTTTTATATATAAATGTATTAAAACATTCATATTCAGTTTTATTTACATTCGTATTTGTTGCCAGGTGTAAAGTTTTATATTTATATATATTTAAGCATTCATATTTAGTTTTGTTTACGTTTATATTTGTTGCCAGGTGTATTTTTATATTAATATACAGTTAAAGTCAGAATTATTAGCCCCCCTGAATAGCTTAAGAGGGCTAATAAATGGCTTTAAATGGTTCATTTTTATTTTAATTAATTGTATTTTATTTTATTATGTATTCTACTAAAAGTAATAAAATAGGTCAATTTAATTCACTCATTGTTTTAATTACATTTCTGTTTGTTGCCAGGTGTAAATTTCATCCCAATTTGTGTTGCCAAACCTTTTCAAACATAATTGTACCAAAAAAATCTGACCGGTTGCCTTGACCATGTGTGTGCGTACGTTTGTGTGTGTGTGTGTGTGTGTGTGTGTGGCTGTGTTAAAGTGTTGTGCAGGACTTATTTGAAATCATTTTAATATTCATTTTATATTATTGCTGCTTTTTATACAGTGTCCTTATTGCATTATACAATGATTTTTGATTTTATTTGATTATTTTTTAGTACTACATTAAAATATTAATGTAGGTAAATTTAATTCACTGTTTTATTTGCATCTGTGTTTGTTGCCAGGTTAAAATTTTATGCCTATTTGTCATTTGTCATTTTCAACTTATTTGTACAAAAAGCTCTGCCGCTTTGCCTTGACCGCGTAAGTGTGTGTGCGTGTGTATGTGTTAATGATAGAGTCACACAGTGTTTGAAGTGCAGGTATGTGTGTGCGCATGATTTCTGTGCTGTTCCTCAGGGTGTAAGAGCTCCCTCTGCTGTGCGCTGCGAGCCATCATGTCCATCCCACCGGCTCGGGATTGTTTGCATTTCAGCAATGACCCCTGTGTGCTCCAGGGAACGGGGAGTCCAGCCTCCAGCGCGAGACCGCTCCTCCAGGGCGCACACAGGGCTCAGCGCTGAAAGCATTACCGGAGGGGAGAAGCATGTTTACCCAGTTTGAGTCTCTCTGAAGGACAGAGGTCTTACGTCTGAGTCGCGCCCCCCATCCGCCCCCCCTTTCTCACCTGGGGCCTCAATGTCCTCCAGTCCCCTTCCCGAACGGCACGCCATTGTTTGCTGCTGGTCCTTGAGAATCCTTAATGGCCGTTCAGCACTTTATTACATCATTAATTGCACTTAATTCAGCAACATTACCCCGACGCCTGGCTAGGCTTGGAAAATTAAGTACGGAGCACTTTGTTATAAAATTCTCTATAATGAGCTCTGGTGGGACGAGGTCTGTTAAGTTGGAAATCACCCCAGGCCATTTTTTAGCAGAGCCTGAGCCGACTTTAAAGTTGGAAACTTGGATGGGGGAAAAAAAAAGTGCCCTGAGGGCGCTGTTCTCCGGGTGCTTTGCAGCTCAATGGATGTGGCGATATTAGTCCTGCTATAAACAGCAGGCTTTGTTGCGCTGAATATGCAGAGGGGAGCCGTTGCGAGGCTTTGATTTGCATGTGTGTATTTACAGTACCGGAGGCTTAGTATTATTGGGGCGGAAGTGTTTGTTCAACAGTTTACCATATCTGTTTAAAATCGCACACGCCGGATTCCTTCTCAGCAGTGGTTTGGATTTAAAGCGCCCCTATTATGCTTTTTTTTCCCTGAATATTACCTTCTGTGCTTTGTGTCTGTTTGTGAAAGTGAAAGGTCTGCAAAGTTTGAAAGTGCTTGATATATTAAGTTATTGTCTTTTAAAGGGGACCTATTGTGCCCCTTTTTACAAGATGTAAAATAAGTCTCTGATGTCCTTGGGGTGTTTATGTGAAGTTTCAGCTTAAAATACCACACAAATAATTTGTATAACTCTTTAAAACTGCCCCTTTTAGGCTTTGATAAAAATTGTGTTATTTTATCACTTTAAATACAAATGAGATTGTGCTCCCTGCCCTCTTTTCAAAAGAGGGTGGGGCTACCAATGATAATGTGTCAGCATAGTGGCAGATTCAAACCACAACTAATGTTACTTCTGTGGAAAACTGAAAATGTCATAAGAAGTGGCTCAGAGGAAGGTCGTCTATTGAGGCTATAGTGTTCAATTCATTCAATTCATTATTTCTATAGCGCTTTTACATTGTAGATTGTGTCAAAGCAGCTTAATATAGAAGATTATAGTAAATTGAAACTGTGTCAGTCCAGTTTTCCGAGTTTAAATTCAGTTTAGTTCAGTTCAGTGTGGATTCATTCCCATGGCTGTTTATGCTAATGAGAGACAGATCATCACTTATGGGTGGGGCTTTCCCCCTCTGATGACATCTACAAAGAGAAAATGTCAATCAAAGTATTTAATAGCGGATGGGTGCTTCTCACTCAGGGCTGTTTATGCTAATGAGAGACTGGTCATCACTAATGGGCGGCACTTTGTCCTTCTGATGACATGTACAAAGAGAAAATGTCAATCAAAGTGTTTAATGGCGCACGGCTGCTTCTCACTCAGGGCTGTTTATGCTAATGAGCGCCTGTTCATCACTAATGGGTGGGACTTTGTCCCTCTGATGACATGTACAAAGAGAAAATGTCAATCAAAGTGTTTAATGGCGCACGGCTGCTTCTTACTCAGGGCTGTTTATGCTAAAAAGAGACAGACTGTCACTAATGGGCAGGACTTTGTCTCTCTGATGGCATGTACAAAGAGGAAATGTCAATCAAAATGTTTAATGGCGTCGGCTGCTTCTCACTCAGGGCTGTTCATACTAATGCGAGATAAATCGTCACTAATGAGTAGGAATTTGTTTCTCTGATGACATGTACAAAAAGAAAATGTCAATCAAAGTATTTAATGGCGTTTACTGCTTCTCACTCAGGGTTATTTATGCTAATGAGAGACAGATCATCACTAATGGGTAGGGCTTTCGCCCTCTGAAGACATGTACAAAAAGAAAATGTCAATCAAAGTGTTTAATAGCGGACGGCTGCTTCTCACTCAGGGCTGTTTATGCTAACGAGAGACAGATCGTCACTAATGGGCGGGACTTTGTCTCTCTGATGATATGTACAAAGAGAATGTCAATCAAAGTGTTTAATGGCATTGGCTGCTTCTTACTCAGGGTTATTGCTGCTAATAAGAGGCAGATTGTCACTAATGGGCGGGTCTTTATCTCTCTGATGACAAGTACAAAGATAAAATGTCAATCAAAGTGTTTAATAGCGGACAGCTGCTTCTTACTTAGGGCTGTTTATGCTAATGAGAGACAGATCGTCACTAATGGGCGGGACTTTCCCCCTCTGATGACACGTACAAAGGGAGAATGTCAATCAAAGTGTTTCTTCAGACTATTTTTATCAAGTGTGATCAATAAAAAATAAAATCAATACATTTTTACCATTAGAGTCTGGCTATGTCCACACACTGTTGCCACACAACTGTGTTTAAACCCCTTTAAAAGTGATTTTTTTTCATAATAGGTGCCCTTTAAATCAGGAATATTTTCAGGAATATTGCAGCTCTAGCATGTGCATACATATGTAACACATTCGCATAATTCCAGCCTCTTCATTGGCTGCCGTGAACAACATCTACTCTTACCTTCAAATGCTTGAGCTGGTTTTGTATTGTTGAAACACAAAACCAGCACAAAATCTCCTCTTATAATCACTTAAGCTGCTCTATTAATATCAACAAATGTGGTATTCGATCATATTTTCAATTTGTTGTTTATGATTAGAGAATTCATGAGGATGAGCATATTGTAGGGCTTAAATCAAACTATGCTATTACATGCATACATAGATACATACACATGAAGCACTTGCATACACATACAGTTAAAGGCAAAATTTGTAGGCTCCATGTACAATCAGATACATACAAATGTGGATGTAAGTATAAGGATGTGAATTTATTCACTGACGCTCAAGGTGATTTGTCGTCATTTAGCAGTTGTTACCTTGAAATGCAGCGACTGACCAATTAGAATAGAGTATTCCAGACAGCCAAGTAATAAGATCTCATAATCACCTATAAACTTCTCAGTAGAAGCATCCTATATATATTGAACCTGTGATGAAGGTTGGGGTGGATCATCTTGTTCTTCTACAGACAGTGTGTGTAAGTATTAGACACTGGTGGCTCACGCTGTGTTTTTCTCCACAGCGATCGGGTCCCAGCGGCGGCGGAGCCCCAATGCTATGGCCTCAGACATCTTTGAGCCTCACCTCGGCAGCCACATCCTGCAGGTAAGAGGAAATTTAGACTGTCTCTGACCATGCAGAACACACCCATGCTGCAGTTTGCCACTGATTTGAGATCAGCATTGCGGGTGGAGATCATAGTAAGCTAATTATGTAAATGCACACACGCTGAAATGTAATCAATGTGATTCTTAATAAGAAAAGCCAGTTGTTTTCTTTGAATTTTTTGTTTTCTTAAAGATTATTTTCATATTCTGTACTTTATATTTATTTATTTATTTATTTTGTTGTTGTTGCCTTTTCATGAACAATTTTTATTATGGCCTTCGAGTATTCTTGTAATGATTTATAGATTTGGCTGAGCCCTGGATTTTGCATATTGGTTTAATATCATTTCATGGCTAAAGCAAGTTGTTAATGGTCAAAATGACTTTTGAATGTTATGTTGAAGTTATGTCACTTAGACGTTTCAGTCATTTTAGTTTGGCTTTATGGTTGCAAATGTGGCTTAACATCTGTTATTTTTTATATTTTTTTAAACAAACAAACTGTTTTTTATTTTAGTTAACTATAATAACAATGAATCTGTCTCAAATAAAAATCCCAATTTGTGAATTATTATATTCTGAGCAAAATAAGTTAACAACAGCTTTCATGAGTTCATAGGAACTTGAACTTGACTTAAAGGAATTATGAAATGTTCTGTATTATATTATATTATATTATATTATATTATATTATATTATATTATATTATATTATATTATATTATATTATATTATATTATATTATATTATATTATATTATATTATATTATTTAATATTAGATTAGATTTATTATATTATATGTCATTATATGTCATTATATTATATTAGAATAGATTAGATTAGATTTATTATATTATATGTCATTATATTATATTATATGTCATTATATTATATAATATTATATGTCATTATATTATATTATATGTCATTATAATATATTATATTATATGTCATTATATTATATTATATTATATTATATTATATTATTTTATATTATATTATGTTATGTTATGTTATGTTATGTTATGTTATGTTATGTTATGTTATGTTATGTTATGTTATGTTATGTTATGTTATGTTATATTATGTTATGTTATGTTATATTATATTAGATTATATTATATTAGATTATATTAGATTATATTATATGTCATTATATTACATTATATTATATTATATTAGATTAGATTAGATTTATTATATTAAATGTCATTATCTTATATGTCATTATATTATATAATATTATATGTCATTATATTATATTATATTATATTATATTATGTTATGTCATGTTATGTTATGTTATGTTATGTTATGTTATGTTATGTTATGTTATGTTATGTTATATTATATTATATTATATTATATTATATTATATTATATTATATTATATTATATTATATTATATTAGATTAGATTAGATTTATTATATTAAATGTCATTATCTTATATGTCATTAAATTATATTATATTATGTTATGTTATGTTATGTTATGTTATGTTATGTTATGTTATGTTATATTATATTATGTTATGTTATGTTATGTTATGTTATGTTATGTTATGTTATGTTATGTTATATTATATTATATTATATTATATTATATTATATTATATTATATTATATTATATTATATTATATTATGTTATATTATATTACAACTATTACATATTTCAAATTGGACTTATTTTTATCAAGGCCTTTTTTTGTAGTCTCTCAATGGTAAATATTCATAAGTAACTCATAAAAATCCAACAGCAAAAATCCCATTTCCTACAGCTTCTTCCCATTCTTCCCACAGTCTTCACTGACCAGGATGAATGAAATCCTCAGCAGATGTACTAATGTGTGTGTTCAGAGATTACAGGTCTGTTGTCTCAAGACATACGAGCTGTTTAGCATGTGAGCAAATGAAGGATGACTCTACCTTCATCTTTGGAAAAGATCAAGGCGGGGGGAGTGGGGGGTATGGGGGGTCATTTTCTTATTTCACCAGCTAGAGAGAGAAAAAAAAGAACATGCTTAGCCACACAGCCAATGTCCTTTCAAATGCGTCTTAATGACACAGAACGAAAAGCGCAATTTATACCAGTCACCTGTGTCAAAAAAAAGCGGATTAGGGATATTTAAATAGCGGTCCGTCGGTCCCCGGACTGCCAGCTCTATTCCCTTACGACAGGTTAAGTGTGTGACAGCAAAGCGGAAATTTATAATTAACACCAATACCAGGCTGGAAGTCTGTCGAGGCGTGGCCTTTTCAAGGAAGGACTTGTTCCTGGCAAATTGTCCCCATTAATCTTCAGCTTAATTGATTGTGAAAAGTTTTAGGATGACATTTTCAAAAAAAGAAAAAGCATGCTCGGCTGGTGATTGATCTGAAGAAAATGAACTAATAATGGATGCAAGGCAGTCATTAGTTGTTGAGCGCCGAGGCTAATTTTAGACAGCTTAAAGCGCGTTTGATATCGCTTTATAAAGAGGACAAGGGGGAGAGCTGCTTTCACCTGCGAATCGGGGATAAATATACAGCTGAAGTCAACATTATTAGCCCTTTTGTGAAATGTAATAAAATATATTTCGCATGTGATGTTTAATGGAGAGGTTTTTTGTGCAATTTTAAATATACTTCGTTTAACAACTAATTACTAGTTTCTTTAGTTTTATAATTATTTTGCAAGATAAACTACCTGTCAAAAGTCTTGTCGACTACCCAAGTTTTAAGTACAACAAATAATAACTTGACTTCTAGTTAATCATTTGGCATCAGAAGTGGCTTAAATGAAAGGCAAAGACCTCTAGATTATGCTTATTTGACCAAAATAAAACATGATCATGTCTTGATATTTAATGAGTTAATTAGGACAGTAAGGTCTGACTTTGCTGAGACAATAGTCTTGTCACTTAACAGAAATAATGTAACTCCCATGAGCTTGGAGGACTGCATTCATACATCTCTGCAATGACTCAAATCACTTATTAATAAAGTCATCTGGAATGGCAGAGAAAGCGTTCTTGCAGGACTCCCAGAGTTCATCAAGTTTCTTTGGATTCATCTTTAATACCTCCTTCATCTTACACCAGACATGCTCAATAATGCTCATGTCTGGTGACTGGGCTGGCCAATCCTGGAGCACCTTGACTTTCTTTGCTTTCGGGATCTTTGATGTGGAGGCTGAAGTATGAGAATAAGCAGTATCCTGCTGAAGAATTTGCCCTCTCCTGTGGTTTGTAATGTAATGGGCAGCACAAATATCCTGATACCTCAGGCTGTTGATGTTGGCATCCACTCTGCACATCTCTCGCATACCCACATACTGAATGTAATCCCAAACCATGATTTTTTCTTCATCAAACTTGACTGATTTCTGTGAGAATCATGGATCCATGCGGGTTCCAATAGGTCTTCTGCAGTATTTGATGATTGGGATGCAGTTTAACAGATGATTCATCAGAAAAATCTACCCTCTGCCACTTTTCCAAATGATCAACTAGAAGTCAAGTTATAATTTGTTTCTCTTACAACTGGGATTGACGACAAGACTTTTGTCAGGTAGTGTATAATAAATAAATAATCTTTTCGTCAACAATATTTTGCATACTAAGGCAGTCACTGTATGTATCTCATCATATCAATGTCCTCTCCATACCTGTAAACCCTCCCATTTTTCACAGGATTCTCTCATATTTTACAGTTTTATCCCGCTATCATCCCCATAAGGTATTTTCCTGTATTTTTCCCGTATTTTCAGTCTTTCTGTGAAGGGTGGCAATAAACATTAAAGAGCCGATCCTCCCTATACGCAACCCATACCACCGAACCACTAGGGGCCACCCCTTTCTCTTGAATGCGAGTCTGTTCTGTGCTTTTGTTTTATTTAGGCATGAAAACACTTCGAAATAAATATAATCATAAATAGTAATCCCTTATTATGGTGAGCATATCCCTTATTTTCACATCATAATGTTGACAGATATGGTCTTCTCATCTTCGTCGTGTCTTAGACTTGGAAAAAAGGTTGTCAATGAACATTTTTCGTGCTTATTTCTATTAACAAAATAACACATTTGTCAATCCATACAATTGATTAGCTGTTTTAGTAAGGTATGAACAAAACAAACAAAAAAAACAGCTGTTGTGATGCTCTCCTTTATGTCATTTGCAGTTATATGCAGTTACATTGAAATTAATAGTTTGTCACAAAGTACTTAGTGCAAATTCAGGGTTTTACATTGTACTTATGATTGATTAATACCTGCATGTCATTGCATCTGTAATTAATTTCTGTAATTACATTGTTGATCAAAACCTGTCTCTAACCCTATCGTATCTTCTCAATAATCAGAAGTCTTCTGCAATATTATTATAAACACATTGTATTTATTCTTTTGATGCACATACATAATAGTTAAGGCCACCTAATATAAAATGGGATCATTACAATATTGTTTATTTCTGGCTCAACTAGGGATGCACCGATACCATTTGTTTGGAACTGATCCAATCCCAACACCAAAATTCTGAGTATCGACCGATACAAATCCGATCCCGATACTGTGAAGTTTTTTTTATTTTTTAAACACAAAACAGTTTTAATAGTTCTGGTGATAAACTCAAATAATATATTTTCTTTAGGAAAAATAACAGACCTATAGGCCTACTGTATATGACAGACGACACAATCTAACATAAAACATGATGCTTGCTGTAAACTAGGCTACATTATTTGAGCATTCGTTTCGACATTGATCTGTTGTGGTCAAGCTTATGTTTCCTTTTTTAGTATTAAGATTTTTCTTTGAAATCTGTAATAGGCTACAACTATTCACCCTAATCGTTGGTAAAACAACCAGCCTTTTAGCAAAGCCTGGTATTTTCCTGCAGGTTTAAAGCAGACTAAACTTAACTGTCTGAGGCCTGTTTTACTTAATAAACATTTCCTGGCCTAAACTCACCACGAGTGAGACGGAGAAACTAAAAGCATGTCTGAAAAGTTATTTTTTGTCTGAAAAAATTATCTTTTTGAAGCGAATGTAGTTTGGAAAAATTTGTTGGTTATTTTAATGTATTTTTTGTTGATCAGTTATCTACAAAAAAAAAAAAACGAGAACATTTGAGGTGAAGTTCAAAACAAGGTCTGCTTATGCTTCAGCGCACAAAATGACAAACAGGTCTGTTAAATAAAATATTAATATAAATAAAATCTGTGAAATATTCACAGTTTCAGAGTAATTTTATGTTAATGACAATCCCTATTGCGCTCACCAGTTTCAATTTTATTAATTTATTCAACTACTTTGACCACAATGAGCCAGGCTTTACAAACTGTTCGCAGCATTTAAAGTATTCCCCTCTGAAGAATAAACTCAGTTGGAAGGATGAGAGAACAGAAACTTATTGTGAGAATCATTTTACGGATCGGCGCATGTCACGTCTGCGCAGGCGGTGTGTGAATAAAGCGCTGAGACACAGCGCCCAGCTCTCCGATATCCGGACACTTCCAAAACAGCAGCACAAAGGGAAGAAATCAGTGCGCTGAGGATCTGTCCAGTGTATTATTGAGCCTTTTCAATTTAAAATTTCAGGTAGGTCTACTTTGTGTGTGAAGAGCAGGTGATCACCCTCTCCAGTGTTGCGAATGTGATCTGCTGATCTAACAGACACAGCGCAACATGATTTAGAAACAGCGATGAACTCCTTGCTGCAGGTCAAAATTAACCCATTTATTGCAAAACTAAATGCATTTCTCCACTAATTATTTATATTAACAGGAACAAATAGTCTTGAAGAAAGTTTTTCGTGTTGTTATGTGAATGAACAGAGAATGATTGACAGGGGCAGCAGCAGGAAGCGCTGAACTGAACATAAATTTGCACATGAATATTCATCTCTACTTCACATTAAACTATAGAATGGCTTCAGAACATTTAGCGATATAGTAGGCCTACATGGCAACTTTCTTAAGACAACTTTAGTAGGGCTGGAGCGGTAGATTTGTTTTGTTTTGCTTTGTTCCGTGATTGGTGGGATTTTCAATAATGTGGTAATGTCGTTTTTCTCTGCATGTGTGATATGCTGTTAACCAGATTGTTTGGAAAAATAAGTAAAATTCATGAAAACAGATTGTACATGTAAACATATGGAGAAAATGAGTGTGAGTTTGGTCATGTGTGGGTATAGCATAGATAAGTTGGAAATGTGTGCATGTCTTACAGCAAGCTTTATAGGTTGCATACGTCAGATTCGGCCTCCTTCAGAAGTCAGTGATAGTGACTATAATATATAATAACTATAATAGTGACTATAGTTCATTCATTAAACTATAGAATGGCTTCAGAACATTTTGGGATATAGTAGGCCTACATTACACATTTCTAGTGCCTGGTAATAGGCTACCTTTGTGGCTTTTGTTGGCTTTTAAATTACACAGAATATAGCATATGCGCAAGATCAGATTTGGATCAGTACCGGCTGGCCGATACCTGATCCAGCAAAAATATGCAGTATTGAACCGATATCAGATTCAAGTATCGGGATCGGTGCATCCCTACACACACAGACACTATACATACTCTTAAAAAGGCAAATTTCTAGTACATAGTAGAGATTGGCAGATACTGTAACACCTCCACAATCATTGTTTTTGTGACTGTACCTTTAAGATTCTCTGTGTGTTTAAGTACTCTACGTATCTCCCAGAATAACATCTCTCTGTCTGCCCTGAGGGTGTTGCGGTCCTGGTGGTATCAGAACGGGCCCCGCCGTCGCTCGCGGGCCACAGAAATGACCGTTACGTCCACTCCCACAGCGCATTGTCATTTGCGTGGGCAGCGGGCCGGATTGATTCAGACAGCAGCGCTAGGTCATTAGCGGAGAGCTCAGAAGTCCTCTGTCAAAAACGCTCCACGCTTCCGCCCAGCTAAATAATAGCATTTATATCACCCAGATCATGCTTAGCAAGAGATGAATTATAGATGCAGGGTTTGGTTTTAAGAGCTTAGCTGTGTGTGAAGGGCACTGACGCACAGCACTGAGAGGACCAACCTTTGTCCGCTCTGCTTTTTTTTGGGAGGGAGATAAGACTCGTCAGTAAATTAGCTGTGAGTTAATGGATAGTTTACAAAGCTGCTAAATGTTTATGATCATGCATGTTTTGGAAGGCACCATATGGCCTGACCTTGACCGCCATCAGACGGGCAGTGCTGAAAAAAAAACACCACAGAGAGAGAGAGTGTTTTTATTACGCTGGTCCATTTTAATCTGTAAAAATGTGGATGATTATTTGAAAGGGAGTTGCCCAATAGGGCCCAGAAATAATTTGGAGGGTTAAAGGGATTGTTCACACAAAAATGTACTCTCCATTTACTCACTCTCAAGACAAATAATAAGAATATACTGTATTTTAATATATTTTTTGGAGTTTGAATATCATTATTTGATTCTTTGAAATATCAATAGTTCAATATAATTGATTGATTCGTTTGATTCATGAAATGATTAATTGGATTTACATTATTTTTAAGGTAAGTGGTTCCAACTATTTATTTGGGCTGAATTTAAACAAACAAATTAAGTTGAGCTTAACAAAATATAGGCCCAATCCCATTTCTACCCCTTAGCCCTTCCCCTTACTCGCGTGATGGGGTAGGGGTGTCCCAATTCTGTTTAGCTTGAAGGCGTAGGGCTAAGGGGAAGGGGTAGATTGAACTGAGATTTTTCAGGACCACATTTCCCAGAATACACCAGCAACAACAGTAGCGTAGCTGCACCCGGAAGTCAGGAGATCCTCAAATTAGTATTTTTTGTTATTATTGTGAATTTTTTACTACAAACAAGCACATGTTTAATATATTCATAACCGCGTTCATGTTTTACCGTCATCTTTTTATAAAAAAAATGCAACGTAAAAAACCGTAAAACTAAATTTTACGATCTATAATTCCTAATAATAACTCCTGTACAGCAGTCTCACAACATTCTGACACTTGTTGACACTCTAATACCCTGTCAGAAAAGTCTAGTGGCTGGGAATGGGCTTTTTACAGTGTCTGCTATAATGTTAGTGTTGTTTTTGTGTGTTTATATAGATGAATATGGCCACTGTGTAAATGCACAGTATAGTTAGATATTACTGCCACATTAGATCGTTATGATAACATAATATATGCCTTCAGTGATTTCCTCAAGATAAATACCAAAAAATAACACAACTGGACTAACTACGGCAGTCACGATCGTCCGATCTCATATGAAGCAAGAGATCAAGATGACATACTGTATGATGGCGTGTGCAGGTGTTGTGGTGCTGTCCCATTTCTTAGGGGTAAATTTTGAAGCCCTTCACCTTCACACTATCACTCTATTTCAAGGGCCAAGGGGAAGGGGTAGGGCTACAAAATAGAATTGGGATTGGGCCTTAATGTGTTTGTTTAAATTCAGCCTATAAAAATAGTTTGCAACCACTTACCCTAAAAAATTTAGTAAATCTAATCAATTTTTTCAGTGTATTGTGAATACTTTAGTTTTGCTCAGAATGTATTTCTGCTATCAGTTACCGTCGCATTAACAGTTTATTATTTTGTTGAATGCAGTCGTATTCATTCGGAAATGTAGCTTAGTAAGTGAAGCATTTTTTGAGATGTTTAGTGGTTTGTCCACTTAATAGCAACATAGGCTCATTCTGAAAACGTAGCCCTGAATACATTTCTGGAGATTGTGAATTATGTAGCCAGAAGTACGTATGGCTGCATTTCGTCTTTAAAATGAATGCTATGGGGAGGTTTGATGCTGTTCCTTTTCTCGCTTATACCAGCTGACCGTTTACCTCCATGTGGACAGCTTTCCCGCTGCTACCGGTTTGTCCAGTTAGCACGCCATGTTAGTTGGCAAAATTGAGACGCAGAGAGGAGTTGACCATGATGATGGGGTTAGAGTCCGGTGAAGAACGGTTCCAGAAAGCAGGTAAGACAAAAACCAAAAAATAAAGTAAACAAGTACAGTAAATAACAGGGTGAGAATGTGGTGAAATCTGAAAACGTTGTAAAAATCAGGCGAGGGCTTTTCTTTTTCTGGATTGCTTTTGAAAATTGCTCACAGGTTGGGTTTAAAGAAGTGGGTAGGCGGGTCAATCGATAAAATTGGCTGGGTTTAGGGAAGGAGGAGGGTGGGTCAGTTGATTGGTCAGTCAGTCAAACAGTCAGTCAACTGCGGCCTCTGGTGGCCCCAACAGGCACGAATGGCACTCGTGAGAGAAATTTGAGATATGAAAAAGCGTACACAGCGGCCTCTTGTGGATTCGCGAAAACAAAAACTGCAAAAATACATACCTCCTGGGACATATTGCACGGCCTCCAGAAATGTATATAGAGGTACGTTTTCAGAATGAGCCTGTGTTGGGTAACATATTATTTAAAAGAAGAATTAACATTACGTCTCCAAAGCCCCCATATAAATAAGAGACTATTAACTAATACAACCTTATTGTAAAGTGTTACCATTTGAAAACATAGTCTAACTAGGCAAAATCTTCAATAAACACAAGGGTGGAGAAACCATGAATAGCAGGCGATCCATTTCTGTGGTGTTTTCTGCAGTTCTGCGGGTGCCGATCGCTCTCTCTTTTGGACGTCCGATGTTTTTGCATGCATAATAGGGACGCGCCAGACAGCATGTCAGAAACTTTCTGATCTTCACTGAGCAAATTAACAGCGCTGTTGTTTATTGCTTATCAGTGCTTTTTGATGTGTGTTAGTGATAAAGGATTGAGGAGCGTTCAGAGACACTGATCGACAGGGAGCCTTAATTACTGCTGGCGCCGGTGTGTGAGTGTGTGCGTGCGCACCTGTGGCGAGCGCCGGGGTTGACAGGACACCAAACGCCTCTTAATATGTCTCGCAGCTTCAAGTTGCAGCACTCAATCTTTCATCAACTCCTTGTTTACTTTCTTCTCTTTCGTTCTCTCGTTTGTTTGTTTTGTAGCGCCGTCTTTGTTGTTTTTGGCTTGTTTGTGATAATAGGGCTTGGATTAAAAAAGAGAAGAGGGGAGGGGGAGGGGGGGTAAAAAAAAAAAAGCACAGACACTTTGAAAACCCTTCGATCTTCACACCGGAGGAAAGCGCAAAGACGGCGGCTTTAGAAATGACAGCTGTTTACATTTGCATAACATCAAGGCGGAGCGAGGCGGTGTCTTTGAGCCCGTCTGTGTGCAGCTGTCACCGGCTGTAATCGCAGGTTGATTCGCGGTTCACAGGAATCGCCATCACGCTTCTGCGGAGATCAGGTAGAAGGTGGCAGAGAAAAGAAAATAACAGGCGGGGAGGGTGTTCTTCACCTTAAAGCTCCAGACATAGAGGTCCTCTCTTACATGCAGATGCTCTTAGGGACTTTAAGACTGGGACACACCAAGTTGATGACAAACTGCTAGCACAGACCAAACCCAACTGTGTTGTCGTCTTGGATTGGCTGACATCTGGTCCAAAAAGTTTCCTACACCAAACGGACAAAAACCAACTGAAACTGCCAGTACGTGTCTTTCCGTAGACGTGGGGGGGGCAATCTCTGTTTTCTCGTTCATAATCATTTCAATCAGTTCATTGTCAAATATGCAACATGGGCTCATTCTGAAAACATAGCCATATATATATATATATATATATATATATATATATATATATATATATATATATATATATATATATATATATATTTATATATATATTTCTGGAGATCGCGAATTATGTAGCCTGAAATATGCCTTTCGTCTTTAAAATTTCGTCTTACCTTCGTATGGAGCTGCTATTACCAGTTTGTCCAGTGGCTCACTGCTTACATTGGACTTGTGACGTGGAGCCGAGTTGACCGCTACAGCAGGGTTCGAGTCTGATTCCAGAAAGCAGGTAAATTAATAAACAAGTAAATAACATCAGACAAACGTAGTAAAAATCAGGCTGCTGCGAGGGCAATCCTTTTTCTGGAATGCTTATGAAAACACTGTCGGTTGGGTTTAGGGAAGTGGGTAGATAGGGGTGTCGGTCGGTCAGTCACTTAGTCATCAGTCAGTCGACAGCGGATTCTGGTGGATTTACGTGAGAGCAGCAGGTGCAAAGGGCACTCGCAAGAGGCCTCTGGTGGATTTGTGAAAACAAAAACTGCAACTATACATACCTCCTGGGATATATTTGGCGCTCTCCAGAAATGTATATAGGGGTCAGAAAATCTGTCATTATTTGCTCTCCTTGTTAACAACATGTTAACAACATAACGCATTGGAGATTGGAGAGCTGCAACAGATGGGTTAATGTTCACTGAGTTTGAGCCTGATTTTTTATTTTTTTTTTTTTGTGCTCATTCGGCTACAGAAGGCTACTCATTGATTTATTCACTAGTGGCCCGAGGTAAGTTTAAATGATTTAAAATAAGCAGCAATAAAGGAATAATTAATCTAAAGCAACAACAAACAAGATATTTCTTATTTTATGAACCTTCTTGTCTTTGAAGAACCAGGATTACTACGTCTGAACAGTGGACACCTGGAAAATGTAAATAATGAATAATAACAACACCAACAACAACAACAACAAAAAATACATAATTGTTAATAATAATTATTATTGATGATGATGATAATAATAATAATAATAATAATAATAATAATAATTATTATTATTATTATTATTATTATTATTATTATTATTATTATTATTATTATTATTATTATTATTATTATTATCCTATTTCATACATTAAAATGCAGTTTATTAATGTATGTAGACTGTTAAAACAATAAGTGTTATTTCATACCAGAAATGCTCATGACATTTTAGAATTTTATTAATTTTCAGTTAATTCAGTTCAGTTAATTTAAGTTTTATTTTATTCCATCAGAAAATAATAGAGTACATTTGAGGAAAAATGTTTGTGTGTATTTGTGGTTGTAAAGGAATGAATGGTGTTCTTGCTACATCCTTTTCTCCATAACATTGTTATGCACAAAAATACCCTGTCATAAGGAGCTCAGCATTGCAGGAAACGACGCCCATGAGCAAACTTAACAGATTACAGGCCAACATCTCCTGTAAATCACACCGATATTATCCCTGCAATAACTCTTTATTGCAGGGTAATAATCACTTTTGATTTATTATGTATGGCTCCCTGTTTTATTTAAGATCTTTTTTTTCTAACACTCTTTAGACGTAGATGAGTGAGATCCTAATGTGTGTGCGTGTGTGTGCGTGTGCGTGTGTGAACCCTTAGATTACAGATTTTCAGAGTTGTATCTTGGCCAAAAAAAGGAGTGAATAAGTGTCAATTGTTTTGTGACTTTTGTCAATGTTGGATTTTAACGAGGCAATTAAAGGCAATAATATCTATTTTCTTTGTATTTATTTATATTTGATCTGTCACAGATTTTTGGCATGTGATTTATTAATTTATCAATTTTTTAAAATAAGAGTAATAACGTGATTTCAGTTTTTTATTAATAACATTTAAAGTATATTACATTTATATTAATAAACTACATACAAAATATTTTACACCAAAAAAAATCTGTAAATTTACAGATTCAGTAGTCTGTGATTCCCAGGTTTTTTCATGTATTTGAGGTTTTTAATAGTATTACAGGACATTGAAATCTAGTTTGTCAACTTTTGATGTTGAAAATTCAACATTGCTGTTTAACAAGGTGTATATATATATATATATATATATATATATCAGTGGTGTAGTTGGGGCTATACGCACGTATACTCAGTATGCCTACTTTTTTCCACTAGCTGTTTGGGTATTACGACTTCTGAGGATCAATAATTGCGTATAACCTTGGTATACTCACTTGTTTTGCTGATTAGACTTCCCCTTAAACTGTATACCAAATTTTTTTAACTCTCATCCTAATTTGTTGCAATTGGTGCATTTTTGTTTAAATTTTGCGCCATTCCCCTCCCCCTGACGACTACAGAAGCTGTGAGAAAATTTTGTGGGTTTTTCAAAGTTAACTGAATGATGTCTCGCTGAAACGTTCAGGTTAAATTATAAAACAGCATGGGTGGGTTGGGTGGGTAATAGTACACCACCTTTTATTTTAGGACTACACCACTAATATATATATTAGTGGAAAAAAAATAGTTAAATCTGTAGAATAACAGAAAAAATACTGCCAGTATATTACCAGGTTTCTCTACAGCAATTTACAACACCAACCCAAAAAAAGTAATATTTATTAAAACTTTTTTAAAAAATCACTTTTCAACATCAAAGGTTGTTGGATGAAAGATTAAGATCCCATGATACAATTCTAAAAATGGAGCAAAAACAAAAACTTGAATATGGAAAAAAACTGAAAACTTTTTAATTACAGATTTATTTATTTTACAGTGTATATGTTGAGTTATCTCTTATTCTATATATTTTCTGTTGTTTCATGTATTTGAGATGGTACATGTATGGATTAAGTATCATATCATGAGTTAAGTTAAGAAGGTTTGTTTAAATCTGTATAGTAATAGTACTGTGACAACACTACAACAACTTCATGTCACCTTCATATGTACATTTGTGTGGAATTCACTTTACATTTATATCTATACCATTTAATTTCACCTTTTTTATTCACTAATAAGGTAAAACGTGTTTAATCACCAAAAAGTTCAATCACTTTGTAAACTAATACCACACTTATACCCCAAAAGCCTTATTATTTCAACCATCAAAGTTAAAATTCTTAGGAAGGTTTGTTTAAATATATATAGTCATATTAATGTAAGCAGCATTAGTAAACACTGCTAATTAAACGCCAGAAAGCTTGTATCCTTTTTGCCCTTTTCTACTTTTTGTCTACTGTTTTGTTGGCTGCAGTTTCAGTTGATCTCCGTCTCTATTAGTCCGGCTCTGTCTTGCATTCACAGCGCATAGATTTGTAAAAAAGCGAGGCCGGCGTGTTTTCTGTGATGTCCATCACAGAGCGCTCCAGATCACAGTGTGAGGTCAGTGCTTTCTGCTTTTAGCTCTTTTTTTATTTACATCAGCTGTCGGAAGATCTCCATAGCTTTTCTTTCGTTCACTAATTTGCTGTTGAAAGCAAACATGTCAGAGCCTCTCTTGTTGTGGTTCACTAGCTTGCATAACATAATGCGAACAGCATTTACATATCCATAAACACACACACACAAATACACACACACAGCCGCTCAATCTCATCTCATGTGTTGGATGGCTTCCTGACAGATCATCCGTTCTACTGGCGTCCAACACAACGGATGAGTTTTCACACTTGTTTCACTCTTTCTGTCGGGGTGTGTGTGTGTGTGTGTGTGTGTGTGTGTGTGTGTGTGTGTGTGTGTGTGTGTGTGTGTGTATTGGCCACATGCTGCAGCCTGCGCCTCTTCAAGCACACTCTTTATTGCATGTCACCTCATTTGCTGGATGCTGGAGAGTTTGGGACGGAGGAGATCTGATATAGAAATGAACTCTGACATCAGTTTGTTCTGAAGCCCAGCAATCCGTCTTGATGTCTGCTGCGTTGTGCAGGACATTTCTGGAATGAAATCTTCTAAGTGCACTTATAAATATAGATATTTTGCTGCTTGTTCAAACTACTATTTAACTTGAGCTGAAACGACACAATTCCTGAAGTTTTATTGGGACAACTGAATTATTTTATCTTCAATCAACTTAATATTGTTGATAAATCGATTTAATGTGAATCAATTTGTGTTGGGACGACATAAAGGGATTCCTTATTCAAACTACGCATTTAAATTGAGTTAAAACAACACAAATAATGAGTTTTTTTGGGACAACTCAGTTTTATGTTCAATCAACTTAAAAATGGTAAAAACCATTATGTTAACTTAATCGATTTGTGTTTGGACGACATAAAGGGAATGCTTGTTCAAACTACTTATTTAAAATGAGCTGAAATAACTCTATTCTTGAGTTTTATTTGGGACAACTCAATTGTTTTATGTTCAGTCAACTTAAAATTGTAAAAACCATTATGTTAACTTAATCTATTTGTGTTGGGATAACATACAGTAAAGTAATTCCTTCTTCAAGCTACTTATTTAAAATGAGCTGAAGCAACACAATTCTTAAGGTTTTTTGTGTCAACTCAGTTGTTTTATGTTTAATCAACTTAAAATTGTAAAAACTTATGTTAACTTATTGTATTTGTGTTGGGACAACATAAAGGGGTTACTTGTTCAAACTACTTGTTTAAAAGTAGCTGAAACAACACAGTTATTGAGGGTTATTGTGTTGGGACGACATAAAGGGATTCCTTATTCAAACTACGCATTTAAATTGAGTTGAAACAACACAAATAATGAGTTTTTTTGGGACAACTCAGTTTTATGTTCAATCAACTTAAAAATGGTAAAAACCATTATGTTAACTTAATCGATTTGTGTTTGGAAGACATAAGGGGATGCTTGTTCAAACTACTTCTTTAAAATGAGCTGAAATAACTCTATTCTTGAGTTTTATTTGGGACAACTCAATTGATTTATGTTCAGTCAACTTAAAATTGTAAAAACCATTATGTTAACTTAATCTATTTGTGTTGGGATGACATACAGTAAAGTAATTAAAGTAAAAGCTACTTATTTAAAATGAGCTGAAGCAACACAATTCTTAAGGTTTTTTTTGTGTCAACTCAGTTGTTTTATGTTTAATCAACTTAAAATTGTAAACTTATGTTAACTTATTGTATTTGTGTTGGGACAACCTAAAGGGGTTACTTGTTCAAACTACTTATTTAAAAGTAGCTGAAACAACACAGTTATTGAGGGTTTTTTGAGACAACTCAAATGTTTTATGTTCAATCAACTTAAAATTGTAAAAACTGTTGTGTTAACTTAATCAATTGGGACAGCATAAGGGGATTCCTTGTTCAAACTACTTATTTAAAATGAGTTGAAACAACACAATTCTTGAGGTTGTATTGGACCAACTCAATTGTTTTATGTTCAATCAACTTTAAATTGTAAAAACCATTATGTTAACTTAATCGATTTGTGTTGGGATGACATACAGCAGGGGTGGGCAAACTCGGTCCTGGAGGGCCGGTGTCCTGCACAGTTTAGCTCCAACACTAATCAAACACACCTGAACAAGCTAATCAGTGTCTTCAAGATCACTAGAAATCCATAAGCAGGTGTGTTTGATTAGAGTTGGAGCTAAACTGTGCAGGACACCGGCCCTCCAGGACTGAGTTTGCCCACCCCTGACATACTGTGTGGCAACAATTTTGTGCATCAGTGAAATAGTTAATATTTTTTGCGTATGCATTTTCATCAGATTAAATCAATTTCAGTATAATTAAAGTCTTTTTTCATATTTCATGTGTCATTATATTAAATTCAACATTTACTCAAAAAAAAATTTTCTGCTGTTTGTTCAAACTACTTAGTTAAAATCAGCTGAAACAACAGTAAAGCAGAAACTTTACTTACATTTAATATTCTATAAACGTATATACATCTATGTGTAGTTTGATCCGTGCGTGCGTGCTAGTGTTTGTGTGTGTGTGCAGGTGAGAAATAGCATTTAATGAGCAGCTGGTCCTTGTGCGTAAGTCCAGGTGTGTGTGTAAGAGTGTAAGTGCAGGTGTGTGTGTGTTTCTCCAGGTGGCAGCTGTGTGCAGGTGTGTTTGAGTTCTCCTGTCACTGTACAGCAGGTGTTTTCCGGCCACAGGTAGAACGTGAACACATGTGGCAGGTGCAACAGAAACACTCCGTTAATGCCAAACGGGTGACCAAGTCTTAGCGCTCGGACGGTAATGTCAAATACTTTGCTACAGAATGCCGTAACACGTCTATACATGCTAATGCAGTCTCAGAGCGCATGCTAATGTACGAACGGTATGGTCGGCGTTCGGCAGCCCTTTAGTTTCAGCTCAGACTCTGTCAATAAAACCTGACCGGACGTCACCGAAGGATCTCAGGGAGGGAAAAAAAGGTCAGTGGGCAGTGCAAAGTGGGGAATTTTGATGATCCGACCGGCGTTTGCCGCCCAGCCCTTCTGGTTCATTAGCAAGTGGGAATTTGGACAGGGAGAAAGGTGGAGGGGGGGGAATAGATCCACCCTTATTACTTATGCAGTCAATAGCAAGGCTTGTCTGCATTCATAATTGTTTGATTTTATAGGCCAGTCTTTAAACAAACATTGTCTATGGTAATGCCCTGCCCTGATGGATGGGAGAGGTTTTGTCTGTGAATATCATTTGGATAATTAAAAATGACAGACCAAATCGCCCGCTGTCTTGACCCTCACTTTGTCTCCCGAGTGATGCCGGCGAGATGCTGATTGCTGTCAATCACGGGTCTGCGGAGGATTGGGGAACGCGGGCAGCCGTGAACCCTGACCCACGCTGTTGATCTGAAATAGATAACAACCTTGAAATACCTGCAGAATTTCAACAGGCACGGGGGCACCTTCCCCAAAAGAGACGCTTCCTCTACACTCTCGCCGTTTCTCTCTGCCGTTTCTGGTGTTTTATTGACAGCCATTGTTTCAGGAAGAACCGTTTAGTCTATGAAACTTTTTTTTTATTATTATTTAAGAACAGATTATTTCGATTTTTATTTAATTATTTTTTTTATATATAAATGTTCACTTCACAATTAAAAATGGTTCTTTTTAGAACTGTTCTAGACTGTTTAAAAATAAACAGGTGACACTCTCGCCTCTCCGTATGCATCAGACATGTTTTACAACACAGGCTCATTCTGTAAACGTAGCCCTATTTCTGGAGATCGCAAATTATGTAGCTAGAAGTATGTATGGCTGCATTTCGTCTTTAAAATGAATGCTATGGGGAGGTATGTCACAGTCCTTTTCGTGCTTACCAGCTGACCACTTACCTCCGTATAGATGGCTTTTTCAATGTTACCAGTTGTCCAGTGGCTCACCGCATACCTCAGTGGACTTGTGACACAGAGAGGTGTTGGCCACAACAACTTGGTTTGAGTTAGGCGAAGAACAGTTCCAGAAAGCAGGTATGAAAAAACAGAAGCCAAAAAATAAAATAAACAAGAAAATAACAGGGTGAGAATGTGGTGAAAATCAGGCGAGGACTTTTCTTTTTCTGGATTGCTTTTTAAAACTGTTGGTTGGGTTTAGGGAAGTGGGTGGTTTGGGTCATTCGGTGGTTTTAAAAACACTATTAATTGGGGTGTAGGGAAGGAGAAGAGTGGGTCAATTGATCGTTCAGTCAGTCAGTCAGTCGACAGTCAGTCGACAGCGGCCTCTGGTGGATTTACATGAGAACAGCAGGCGCGAATGGCACTAGCAAGGGAAATTTGAGATCTGAAAAAACGTACAGCAGCCTCTGGTGGATTTGTGAAAACAAAAACTGCAAAAAAAAAAAAAAAAAAACGTAGCTCCTGGGACTTATTTGGCGCTCCAGAATGTATATAGCAGTATTTGAATGAGTTTAAGTTTATATAGCGTTGTCAGAATGAGGCTGGATTGCTTTCTTATCAGCACTCCATGTTTCTGGAAAAATATTGTGCAAATATTTCTGTGCCTCAGACAGGTGAGTGGGCTTGGCAAACCACCTGTAGAAGACATTCTTTTCCTCTCCATATGCACCAGAGAACTTCTTATAAGCAGCCCATATTTACTGGAATCATTGATCATTGTGCAATTTTGAGTATGCTCCTTGCGTGAGTGGGGTTGACAAACCACCTGTAGGAGACAATCTTTTTTTTTATTATTTGATTTACTAGACTTATCATAGCATTTATGTACTGCTGCTCTCTGAGGATTTGAAGTGCTTCTTTTGTCCCTATTTGTAAATAGCTTTGGATAAAAGCATCTGTTAAATAAATACATGTATTTGTACATGTAAAACATTTGGGAACCAACAACCAGGTCACAACAAAGATGAAAAAAATATGAAAATGTGGTTACTTCGCAAAAGACCTAAAACACTGTCTGATAAATCCTCTTAGAATGCAGTTGGAATGACCCAATAAAGATATGAAGGCCAAAACTATTCCTGGATTGTTTTAGTAATGATTTAGCAATCCTTTCATTTGTAAACGAATCAACTGTTTGAATGAATTATTTGAAGGAATGATTCAATTAATCAATCTTTATGACAATGACTTATTATTATCATTATTATTACTATTATTATAAAGTGAACCCATGTTTCAGTAACCCATTCATTTTTAAATAATCAACTATATGAATTAACCATTTGGATGATTGAATCAATTAACCACGCATTAAAACAATGACTCATTGTCACCTGAATGAATAAAGTGAACGAATGATTCAGTAATCGATTTTTTTTTAAGTAATCAACTGCTTAAATTAATCATTTTATTAAATGATTCAATTAATCACTCATTAAAATAATGACTCATTGCCACCTGAATTAATAAAATAAACCAATGATTTAGTAATCCATTCATTTTTTTAAAAATCAACTGTTTGAATTAATCATTTCAAAGAATGATTCAATGAATCACACATTAGGGCAATGACTCATTGCCATCTGAATGAATAAAGTGAACCAATGATTCAGTAAACTTTTAATTTTTAAATTAATCTACTGTTTGAATTAATCATTTGAATAAATGATTCAATTAACTACCCATTAGGATAATGACTAATTGCCAGCTGAATGAATAAAGTGAACCAATAATTCAGTAATCCATTCATTCTGAAATAATCAACTGCTTGAATGAATCATTTGAATGAATCACTCTTCAAGGACTTATCTTCACCTTCTGATGATTTTAGTGCCATATTTTAGGCTTTAGCCTTAACAGACTTAAAGTAACCGATGTGCTATTTAAAGTCAAATGTTTATTAATCATTATTGCTAAAACAAATCACAAAATACACACCTTAAATGATTCCCTTTTCAAACGTAATGCAGAAGTCTGTATTCTCAGCTTGGGAAATCAGTGTACAAATTGCCAACTTATAGTTGTCTTTCCACATCAAAATGTGCTAGTATTTTAACATTGTAAAAAATTACACACTCCACCATTTATAGGACCAATTATTCTTCAAGTACTAAAAGAATCATTAAAGGACTCATTAAAGAACTGGAACCGTAGTGCAATTGAACTTTCTTTTTTTTTATGATCCCCATCCCTTCTCGTTTCTCACACAGAAACAAATTAAAACATCAATCCGTTGGCCACCTACAGCGCTTTAGGACAGCGTGCGTTTTCTTTTGTCCTGTCTTTTATTCTGCACTCTGCAATCTGTCTCTTTAGCTTTTTTGTTAATCTCTCATTTCCTCCTTCCTTTCACGTTTCAGCACTCGAGTTGTTCCTCTGGTCCAGCGCATACTTTTATATGATAATTTCAATGCTCTGCCAGTTTGTTTTCTCTCTTGCCAGCACGCTGTCTTTCCTCTCGCTGCCGCGGTGTGGGTGTTTTAAGTGCTTTAATTACAACAGAACAGAGGATGTTGTCTCTATTATCATTTACAACCAAGCGTCGCCTTATGAGTCGAGAACTAGATGTGTTACAGTTTCCCACACTGTAGAAAATGAGTCTTTTGAATTGTGAAGAAAACATTTAAAAGAAAAAAAAAACATAATTTCAGTGTTTCCTGTTCAGATTTTCCCATTGAATGCAACAGATTGCTTGCTTTATCCTTTTATTTGTTTATGGAATTTATTTGCGAGTCAAAATTATTGCTATTTTTAAAGTATTCGTGTTTCCAACACAAATCGATTAAGTTACCTTAACAAATTTAAGTGGATTGAACATAAAACAATTATGTTGTCCCCTAAAAAATTCTCAATGACTGTGTTGTTTCAGCTTATATTAACAAGAAGCTAAATAATTGCGATATTGGTATTAAAAATGTTTCTTCAGTTTTTCCCACACCAATTTTCACAGTAAATGCAACTGATTGCTTTTATTTGTTTGTGAAATTTATTTGCAAGTTCTGAGTCAGAATTGTTGCTGTTTTTAAAGTATTTATGTTTGAACACAAATCGATTAAGTTAGCCTAACATATTTAAATGAATCGAACATAAAACTATTAAGTTGTTGTGTGGTTTCAGCTCATTTTAACAAGCAGCAAAATAATGTTAGAAGATTGTGATAATGATATTAATAATATGATTTGTTTTTGCCATTTTTCATATTAAATGCAACATATTGCTTGCTTATTTCTTTTATTTGTTTGTAAAATTTATTAGCAAGTTTTGAGTTAAAAGTATTGCTAATTTTAGTTTAAATATGAACAGTGTTTTTTGGGTGAAATTTTTAACAGCGTCTTAAAGCTAAATGTGCATTTTTAGTACTTTTTAGCTAAATTACTGGCAACATAATTATTATTTAAACAGTAATACCATTATATTCACATAGAAGATTGTGTACATGTTATAAATATAGATATAGTTTTTTCCAATTCCAATTTTGACATTGAATGTAACATATTACTAGCTTTATCCTTTTACCTTATTATTTTTTAATAAGAAATTTATCAAAATTGTCAAAATTGTTGCTAAGCATACATAAATTCATATTCCAACACAAATCAATTAAGTAACCTTAACAAAGGTAAGTGGATTAGACATAAGGCAGTTAAATTGCACCGAAAAAAATCTCAATGAGTGTGTTGTTTCAGCTCATTTTAACGAGCAGCAAAATAATTGCATTACTGAAATAAAAAGTATGTTATTTCAGTTTTTTCTAAATCAATTTTCAAAGTAAATGCAACAGATTGCTTGCTTTATCCTTTTATTTGTTTGCCATTTTTAGCAGGTTCTTAGTCAAAATTGTTGCTGTTTTTTAAAGCATACATGTTCCAACACAAATCGATTAAGTTGACATAACAAATTTAAGTGGATTGAACATAAAAGAATTAAGTTGTCCCAAAAAAATCTCAATAACTGTGTTGTTTCAGCTCATTTTAACAAGCAGCAATATAATGTTAGAAGATTGTGATAATGCTGTTTAAAATATGTTATTTCAGTTTTTCCCCATTCTAATTCCCCTAACCCTTGCTTTATCCATTTATTTGTTTGTGAAATTTATTAGCAGGTTTTGAGTCAAAATTGTTGCTATTTGGGGAACGCACAAAACATATGTTTAATGATGTACAAAACCGAATGCCTCATTAAATCTGATGTACTTGTTTACATGATAGTCGCATTGCCACATATCCAATTTATATCTGATTTATTTCCACATGTGAAGGAGGTCTGAAGCCGATTTCTGAATATCCAAATGCATGCGCTTTTTTTTGTGTGTTTACACAATCATAGAACAGATCCAATCTGTGTCACATAGAGTTTGAGCAAAAAAGAAGTTGGGTCTCAATTAACTGGCAGTGTAAACAGGGCCAAAATGACTAGCTACTATTAATTATTAAATTTTTTTTCAAATATTTGTGCTGTTTAACAAAGTGATGTTTTTTTTTAACACATTTTAAACAAAATAGTATTAATAACTAAGCTCTTTTGTCTTTTTGTTGTGATGACTGTAAAAAATGCAGGCTTCCACACAATTCATTCATGTTGTCGAAACACAAATCAATTAAGTTCATTTAATTGTTTTTACAAATTCAAGTGGATTGAACATAACACATTTAAGTTGTCCCAAAAAAAATTGCAAGAACTGGGATTTTCAGCTCAAGTATTTTGCAATACATAGTTTACAAGCAGAAAAAAAATGTTGAGTGTTTTATTTTACTAGTTATTGTTTAAGATACGATGGCTCAGTGGTTAGCACTGTCGCCTCACAGCAAGAAGGTCGCTGGTTCGAGTCCCGGCTGGGTCAGTTTCTGTGTGTTCTACCCTGGTGGTGTAGGTTTCCTTCGGGTGCTCCAGTTTCCCCCACAGTCCAAAGACATGCTCTATAGGTAAATTGAAAAAACTAAATTGGCCGTAGTGTATGTGTGTAAATGAGTGTGTATGGGTGTTTCCCAGTACTGGGTTGCAGCTGGAAGGGCATCTGCTGATAAGTTGGCGGTTTATTCCGCTGTGTCGACCCCTAATGAATAAAGGGACTAAGCCAAAGGAAAATTAATAAATGAATGAATGTTCAAGAAACTCAACTTAAAGTGCAATATAAAGGCCACAATGGACAACAGTGGTCATATAATACTAATAATTACCATAGTACATACAGTTTGGCTGAAAAAACGATATTATGATACTTTTTCTTGTGGCGTGCAGCAGTAGTTTGAATTTACGCATCTTATTTACTGTTTTAAAATATTAGAAATATATAATCTGGGCTCGTATATAAATTCCATGTGAGATAAATAGAATGATATTTATTTATATTGTGAATTTTTTATTTATTTATTTATTTTTTCCCCGTTAGATTAATGTTACAGTATTTGGAGTGTAAGATACATTTGTTATCGAAGGAATGTTTTCTCTCTATATAGCTGAACACATTTAGTCCTCCGCCGCTTTTTCAATTTTCCGACTGCTGATCTACACCCTCCCCATCTCTCTCCAAATCCAGCCAGGCATTATAAACAATATTTCCCTCGGCAGAATTACTCTCCTTTAACATGAGACTCTCTGTTCACCATTAAATGTGTTGATATATTGCCTGATCCTGAATTATTATATTTATGTAGCGTGGTACTTACATGGTGTACTTTAATGAAATGCCATAGCACTGACATTGTGCGTGTTTAGCTAAAAAAGTATACTATTACCACTATATTATTATCATTGCTGCCATTTCACCTTGTTTGAAGATACCGCTGTAATCTAGAGCATATAGGTGATTCAAAAAAAGTTTATTTTTATATGTACATTTTTTTGTTATAAATATTTTAATAAAATATTATAATAAAATAATTTAGTATAATATTTTATTTTATTGTATTTAAATTATTTTTATTATTATATATTATTAAATATTATTTTTGTTACATAAAATGTATGTGTCAAAAATATAGAACACCATGTTCACGTTTCTGAATAAATTATTTGTAATCTTGCTTTATTTATTTTTTTGTTTGTTTGTTTGTTTTTTATTTTATTATTGTTTGTTTATTTTGTATTTATTTGAGTTATATAAAATAAAATAAATTAATATAATAATAATAATAATATTATTATTATTATTATTATTATTATTATTATTATTATTATTATTTATTAATTAATTAATTTATTTATTTTATTTTATTTATTTTATTTATTTATTATTATTATTATAATTATTATAAAATAATAAATTTTTCTGAATTATTACGTTTTTATATTTATTTATTATTTTGTAATTTTTTATTTATTCAGTTCTATAAAATAAAACCAATATTCTAGAATATATAAAAACAACAACAACAATAATAATATAATAATATAATAAAATAATAATAATAATAATAATAATAATAATAATAACAATAACAATAATAACAATTAACAACCACAAACTTGAAAAAGTCAATAATTATAAAAAAGTCAATAATTATTTTTTATTTAATAATTTATAAACAATACATGTATTATTATTATTATTATTATTATTATTTACTGATTTATTAAAAAAGAGTTTAATGTAAAACTTGAATCAGCCAATTCTATATTGTTTTAACCATACAAAGCATAAGATTCAGTGTTTTACCAAGCCCAAAGCATGCTACAAACACCCATACCTTCATCCACACAGGGATGACAGCATCTTATAGTTCGCACCAGGGTTTAGTGTATCATAAATGTACATATCAGCTTAATAATGCACCGTGGATGTGTAATAACCCCGCTGCCATTGTGTTCATGTGATCTCTTGACAAGCTGTTAAAACAGTACATGGGCATTAATCTTGTTTACAAGTACGCCATTGTGCACACTGATTGTGTCTGGGGTTCGACAGTGCGGCAGGTGACAGAAGAGAAGCCCCCCAAAAAAAGACACAAAGAGAGCAAAGCGACAGCTTCCCCTCTCCTGTTTGTCTTTACAGTGAAGATTCCCATTAATCCACCAGCTCACAAGTTATAATGAAATTATTCAATGGGATCAAATTCCTTTGGCGCCGCACAATGAGGAACAGAGAATTGAGAGGATTAATTTCCACAGTCGGATTTGCGCGCACTATTTGGAGATGGAGGTTTACATTTCTCCTCCTCGTCATTAGAAAGTCAGACAGACGCGTCTCCTGTAAAAGCCAACAAGCGAGTGTTTGTAGAAGCTAGTGCCATATCTTCATAGTGTAAAACAAAGAAAAAAACTGCTGTTATTCATACGACAGATGGGTCATAAAGAGTTTAAAGATCTTTAAAGATCATGGATCTGATTCATCTCATTGATTTTGGTTGATAAATAATCACAGTTTGTGCTATGAAAGAAACACATTAAAGGGATAGTTCACGCAAAAATACAAATTCAGTCATCATTTATTCATCTTTTTCACCTTTATGAGTTTATTTATTCTGTTAAACACTAAAAAAAGAAGGCTGAAAAAAAGAAGAAAGCTGAAAATGGGGAACCATTGACTTCCATTGTATTACTGTTTCTTACTATGTAGTTTTCAATTCACAATCCCTTTAAAGCTGCTTAAAGGGATAGTTCACCCCAAAATGAAAATGTGCTATTGATTTATTTCTTCTCAAGTGGTTATAAACCTTTATTAATTTCTATTATATGTTGAACACTAAAGAAGATATTTTGACAAGAAACTGAAAACTGTTAACCATCGACTTCCATGGTATTTGTTTTCCTACTATCCAATTTAGATTTTACTAACTTTTAAAAGCCACTTAAAGGGACAGTTCACCCAAAAATGTAAATGTGCTCACTATTTACTCTCCCTCAGGTGGTTTCAAACCTTTACAGGGTTCCATTTTGTGTTCGACACAAAAGAAGATATTTTGAAGAATGTTAAAAACTGGTAGCCATTGACTTGTACTACTGTTTAATAGTAGGAAAAACAAATACTATGGAAGTCAATGATTACAGGTTTCTGACATTTTTCCAAATAACTAATTTTGTGCTTAACAGAATAAAAAACTCTTAAGGTTTGTGATAAGTGAAGCGTGTGTAAATGATGACAGAATTTTCAGTTTTGGGTGAGGTATCTTTTTAACTGCATCTTTAAAAAAAGACAAAAAAGGCATGTTTTAAACATTTGGATTTATCCGTTATTACATTCATACAAGGCTTTCTGTCGTTCTCCTAAATGTGAAGTAGCATCTTGTAGGTTTGTGACGAGATCTTGAGCTATGAGATCTTGCGAGACTAAATTGCGATGAGATTTCTCGTCGAGGTGAAACGTTTTCTCATGAGTTGAGATGTTATGACGGAGCGTGAGGGTGAATTTAGCAATGTAGTTTGGAGGCAGGATTGGATTACAACCGCACATCAAGTGCTTTGCACACACCTGACAGGCTAGCCTCAGAGTTGCGCGTCACTGGTTTGGGGCGGGTGAGTGTAACGTAACCGATTTTATAATTTTTTTTCTTCCCCCGGAGTTCAAGAGTTGCCGTATAGTACTTTAGATATGCTTAAAGCCGTAATCGTCATAAACACTAATGGAATTAAGACATGTGGAGTATTCGTATTTCAGTCGCATTATTGAAGTGCAGTACAGACATGTAACTGAAATAATCAAACTATTACCATTGTGCAGGACTTTTAGCTGCATTTTGCGACCAGATAAGCCATGCACACTCAGCTGTTTGACACTTCTCTGCACCCACTAAGTCAGTAAAGGACCAGAGACACACATCTCCTCCGAGTGCGCACACACACACACAGTGAACTCTTGGAGACACGCGCACACACCCGTCGTCTTCATTATCATCATCATCGAACACACGTTTATGCTGTCGGGAAAAAAATGGAAGCTGTTGCTGAATGAAAGTGAAACTGCTGAAAAATTAAGAACCAAAAATGACATGATTACTTTTTTTTAAAGTGCAATTTGTGGAACGAAGTTTAACTCTCATGTGAAACTGTACAGGGAAGAAGCCAGTCAGTAGAGTTTAAAGCTAAATATATAGCAGTGTTTGCATGTCCTTTATGGCACAATTCTTTAAAATAAATGTAAAATAGCGTTCATTACAATTTGATTTAAAAAGCACCTGAATTGTTTTACATTTTGTGCTTTTTATTTTTTTTTTCTTCCGTTAATTTAAAATCAATTTTACATTCATAAATGTATATTAAATGTATATTTATCAATATTTAAAATTATACACAAACACTAATTTCCATTCATATATGTAGGATTTTGTTTTAAAACCACAGCGGTTCGAACTGTAGTTCTGCCGAATGGGCAGTATTAATAGCTATAAATGTGGGAGAGCGTTGATATTATGTGATTGTATTGTATTGCAATATGGAACAGTTAAGTGTTGATGTTAAATCAAAAGTAATTCACAAATACTTGAAAATGAGATGATTTAATGACAATAATTCTCTATGGTTACAACTGAATTAGTTACAAAATATGTGTATAAAATGATCAAATATGAAATGATAAACATATGATATAAATTGTACCCAGCTTAAATGTAAAATTAAAGTTACCAGAGGTAGAAGGAGAGACACAGGGGGAGGGAGAGAGAGACAAAGAAAGCAGGCCCAGAAGTTAGCCTGATTGCAGTAGAGTCAAAGAAGATTCAGAGAAGGAGAGGAGCAGAGGAGGAAAGCAGACCAGGAAAGACAGGTCAGGAAAAGAAAAGAGACAAAGCAGCGTTTTACCACCTTTTTTGTATCTTTCTTGACCATGTGACTAAAGCCCAAATGTTGAGACATTCAAACTGACCAATCAACATGTGACCACATCGTAAAACCCCCAAAGTCCACATACCAGGCCCTGATCTTATCAGTATCTGCCTTTGGAGTCAGTATGGACCTTCTTGAGTCAAAAATACATG
>NC_079451.1:43323188-43436059 GCF_903798145.1 Danio aesculapii | reverse complement strand
GCTTAATTGATGTGGAAGTTTGAACTGTTCAATTCTCTGGCCTCTGCAATTGGAAACTCTGAGACCGGATAAATAAAAAGCAGAACATAGTGTGCTTTGTTAGCTTGTGGTCTAGGTATACTGTATGTACTGCTAATGGTTGGTTCATGTAGTTTCACATTTTGCATTTGTTGGGGTGATTTTCAGCAAAGATACTAATAAAATCACTCTTACAGATTCAGAACTTAGTGAGAATTTGAATACTCTTGTTTAAGATGTTTTACATACTGTCAGAATGTTACTGTTTTTTTTTTATGACAATAAATCCTTTTTTGTTTTCTGTACTATTGTAATGTGAAGTGGACTCTGACAAAGGAAGTGCGGATCCAAACGCAGGTTTAATGAGAATGGTCAGGAAAGCAACGGTCACAATCAGGAGCAAACAGATGAAAGTAGGCAAATCTAGAGTTGTAGTCAAAAACAGTAGTCATAAACAAACAAACAAGGCGAGGGTCAAAAACCAGGCAAAGCAAGGCAAGGAAAACACAGTGTAATGTCATTAAACTGTAAAACAAGACTCAGCCACGTGTGTGTGTGTGTGTGTGTTTGAAAGGTGTATAAATAATGTGTAATTAGTCCTAAACAGCTACAGCTGTGTCTATTTGCAATCATGGGGATCTAGGCCAGGTGCATGAGTTCTTTTGATATGTAGTTCTTTTGTTGGCGGATTTGTAGTTCTTCAGTGATCTGCGGTGACAACTATAATTATTGTTATTTAATAATTGAATAGGATTTTTTACATGTCTTTAGCTTTTTATTTCTTTTTCTTCTTCTTCTTCTTCTTCTTCTTCTTCTTATTATTATTATTATTATTATTATTATTATTATTATTATTATTATTATTATTATTCATTCATTCATTCATTCATTCATTCAATCATTCATTTTCTTTTCGGCTTAGTCCCTTTATTAATCCGGGGTCGCCAAAGCTGAATGAACCGCCAACTTATCCAGCATATGTTTTATGCAGCGGATGCTCTTTCACCTGCAACCCCTTACTGGAAAACATCCATACACACTTATTCACACACATACACTACGGACATTTTATCTTACCCAATTCACCTATACCACATGTCTTTGGACTTGTGGGGGAAACCGGAGCACCCGGAGGAAACCCACGCAAACACAGGGATAACATGCAAACTCCACACAGAAACGCCTACTAGCCCAGCCGAGGCTCGAACCAGTGACCTTCTTGCTGTATGGCGATCGTGCTACCCACAGCCCTATTATTATTATTATTATTAATATTATTCATTCATTCATTTTCTTTTCGGCTTAGTTGCTTTATTAATCTGGGGTCACTACAGCGGAATGAACCGCCATCTTATCCAGCATATGTTTTACACAGCAGATGCTCTTCCAGCTGCAACCCATCACTGGGAAACTATTGGTTGGGTTTAGGGAAGGAGGAGGGTTGGTCAGTCAGTCAGTCAGTCAGTCAGTCAGTCAGTTTCTTTCGGCTTAGTCCCTTATTCATCAGCGGTCACCACAGTAGAATGAACCGCCAACTTATCCAGCATATGTTTTACACATTGATTACAGCATATATTTTACATCACTTCCAGACATCCAGTACTGGGTGTCATCCATACACATTCATTCACACACATACACCTATAGCGCATGTCTTTGGACTGTGGGGAAAACCGGAGCACCCGGAGGAAACCCATGCAAACATGGGGAGAACATGCAAAGTCCACACATTATTTATTATTATTTTATTTATTTATTTAATAGTCATGCTCTCAGGTCAAAGTACAACAAATGATACTTAAATCACCCACAATTGCCAAATCGGGAATTTTTTTCTTACCATTAGGCGTGCGGTATCAAATTCCATTAAAACAACTCTCCTCCACCAGTCCTTACTTCATACTCGCATCCAATACCTCAGTTTGTCACGGGAGCATGAATGAAATGAAAGTGAAACTGCCAAACTGCAGTTAAAGCTGAAAAATTTAAAATGAAACACCTGAATTTACATGAAACTTGCAACGACGTTAATCAATCTATGCACTATTGCATGTAAAGAGGGATCATGTAAGGAACAGTCAAAATGCAACTCATGTAAACACCTTAATCATATTATTGGCTTATGCAGATTAAGTTGAATAATTAAATTACTGATGTCCATGTAAATGTAATCAATGATGTCCCAGTTGGGTTGGTGTGTGGATACCGGGCCCTCAGGTGAAAGGAGAGCCTGCATTTTGGAGGGCTGTAGGAATGAAGGGCTAAATATGTGAACAGATCCTCTTCAGAGCTGATAGGTAGAGGCACTCTTGGCGGAGCTGAAGTGATATTGAGCTCCGGCAGTAAATGTAGAAGAGGATTACTGACTGAAGAGACTAAACGCTCACCCCTGTGTCCTGCTCCGGTCCTTGTGTCTCTTCTGCTTCTTGCTCCTGGAGGACGGGACGGGGAGGAATTGAAATTGTCTGGCAGCCAGTTTGATTTGAGATGTTTTAGATTGTTTAAATATTTTCTATTACAGTCATTATATAGAGTTGAACAGATGTTTTTTAAACCCTCCTGTCAAATTTGTATTATTTTTCAATTGTTTCCTAAGTGATGTTTAATAGAGCATGCACATTTTGACAGTATTTCCTATACTATTTTTCTCCTGGAGAAAGTATAATTTATTTTATTTTGGCTGGAATAACATAATTTTTTTCATTTCTTTAATTTAATTTAATATGTTTTTTAGTTTATTATGATCTATTTATTTATTTATTTATTTTATTTTATTTTTTTTAATTTAACTTTATTTAATTTTTTTTACAGGAGTGTTCATTTCCATGATCATAATCCTAAAGTGAAATATTAGATATATCAGTAGATCTACAAGCGTGCTGGCGTATTCATCAGCTTCATTAATTGAAATAATAATTGAATTATTTAATTGATATGATTTTTGTGCAACGTGTGGATGAATGTGAGTGTGTGTACATACGTGTGTGTGTGTGTGTGTGTGTGTGTGTTTATGTGTGTGAGTCGGGCTTGTGACGATTTATTTTATTTTATTATATAGTTTTTATTTTAGTATTTTTTATTTGTATATTTTTTTTAAGTATTTTGTTTTGTTTCATTTTACTTTTGTCCTGTTTCCAAGTATCTAATTTATAATTGTTTTCTAATGTATTACATTTTTATTTTAGTTTAGTTTTGTGTTTCATTTCGTTTCTTGTTTTGTGTTTAGTTTCATTTCGTTTCGTTTCATTTCTTGTTTTGTTTCATTTTGTTTAGTTTGGTTTAGTTTTATTTTTGTCTTGTTTCTATTCCAAGTATCTAAAAAATTTAGTCAAAAAGCAATTTATTTTATTATATTTCATTCATTCATTCATTCATTCATTCATTCATTCATTCATTCATTCATTCATTCATTCATTCATTCATTTCATTTCATTTGCTTCTTGCTTTGAGGCGATAGTGCCACTGCGCCACCGTTCTGCCCTTATATTATATTATATTATATTATATTATATTATATTATATTATATTATATTATATTATATTATATTATATTATATTATATTATATTATATTATATTATATTATATAAGACGTCGTAAAATTGAACATGAGGCCATATCTCCGCAACGCTTCGGGTGATTCTCACCAAACTTGCTGTGTGTTATGACAACTATGGTCTGAAGGTGCCTGCGCACCTAGTGGTCGGGAGATACGGAAAATGGCTATTTTTGCAAATATCTCATGAGCTCTTGGGCCAAAATTCGCAAATGTGGTCTCGTTACATTTGGAGGAACATTCTGAGTCCATTGATATCCAATTTTCCCATATTTGCCCTTTTGGGTGTCAGCCATATTGAATTTTGTCCAAAAACGCCATATTTTATGAACGCATGGAGGTATTGTCACCAAAATTGGTATGCATGTTCAACTCCATGCCCTGAAAGTGCTCTAAAATTTTGGCCGCAGCGCCACCTTGTGGTCAAACGTTATAAAGAAATTTAGAAAAATGCTAATAACTTTCGCTGCGTTAACCTTATGCTCACGTGACTGGTCTTGATAGATTCCTTGGAAGGTCGTGCACGCATTGATACCTTAAATTTTCCATAATTTGATGAATTCCTGTTCAAATTGAAATGCTACTTTTTCAAACTTCTCCTAGACCGTTGGTCCAATTTTCACCAAATTTGGCTGACAAAACGTTATCAAAATCGTGTTGATAGGTGTAACGGTTCTTGTGTAGTGCACCGACAAACGTGCTTGGCATGATGCCAAACAACATGTGAGGCTGTATCTCTGCCATGCTTAAAGATATTGACACCAAATATTAGGTGTGTCATTGCAACATCACAATCAACAAACCATAAAAATTTGGTGACAGCGCCATCTATAGGTCAGGAGTTATAAAACATTTTTATATTATATTGTTTGTTTTGTTTTGTTTTTAGTTTTCATTTCGCTTTGTTTTGTTTTGTGTTTAATTTCATTTCGTTTCATTTCATTTCTTGTTTTGTTTAGTTTTTTTTTGTTTTGTTTAGTTTTATTTTTGTCTTGTTTCTAGTCCATGTATCTGAAAAATTCCTAGTCAAAAAGCAATTTATTTTAGTATATTTCATTCATTCATTCATTCATTAATTCATTTATTCATTCATTCATTCATTTTCTTCTTGCTTTGAGGCGATTGTGCTACCCACTGCACCAGCGTTCTGCCCTTATATTTTATTATATTATATGTTTTGTTTTGTTTTGTTTTTAGTTTCAGTTCGTTTTATTTCTTGTTTTGTTTTGTTTTTAGTTTCATTTTGTTTCATTTGTTTTGTTTTGTTTTGTTTTGTTTTGTTTTGTTTTGTTTTGTTTTGTTTTGTGTTTTTTGTTTTGTTTTATTTTTCTCTTGTTTTTATTGTATCTAAAAATTCTTAGTCAAGAAGCAATTTATTTTATTATATTTCATTCATTCATTCATTCATTCATTCATTCATTTATTCATTCATTCATTTTCTTCTTGCTTCGAGGCGATTGTGATACCCACTGTGCCACCGTTCTGCCCTTATATTTTATTATATTTTATTTTTTGTTTTGTTTTGTTTAAAAATTCTTAATCAAGAAGCATTATTTTATTATTTTATTTTACTTTACTGGAGTATTCATTTCCATGCTCATAGTCCTAAAGTGAAATATTAGATATATATCAGTAGATCTACAAAAACGTGCTGATGTATTCATCAGCTTCATTAGATGTGTGAGCGTGCTAATTGAAATGATTTTTGTGGAGGAATCTGTGTGTGTGGTGTGTGTGTGTGTGTGTGTGTGTGTGTGTGTGTGTGTGTGTGTGTGTGTGTGTGTGTGTGTGTGTGTGTGTGAGAACATGCATGTGTGTGTTCATGTGTGTGTCGGGCTCTCACTGGCGCAGAGCTATTGACATCTTGGCATTTGGTGGAGTCTGTCGGCTCTCCCTCGAGGGCCCGTTTCCTCCCATCCCAGCCGTGTATTGATTGGTTAATTTGATAGTTCTATCACCAATCAGCTCGTGTCTGACCTTTTGCCTTGGCAATGATGGCAGGCCGCTCATTTCTTCATCGTGGGTTCGGCCATACATTGACCTTTGCGTGGAGAATGTCAGCGCGGCCCTTGATCGTAACCTGTCACTACATCTGTTATAAGCAGGAGTCGCCTTGGCCTTTGACACAGCAGCAGCTCGCAGTCTTTATTTAAAACACGCCAGAGCCTGTAATTCATCAGCCTGGCATAGGATGGATGGAAACCTGGAGACTGGTTTTAGTGGGTTGTTGTAGGGAGTTTTGGTGGGATGTTTTGTAATGGTTTGGAGTTAACCAGAAGATGGGAATAAAGATCTGGAGTGTTAGGGTTTGAGGTCAAAGAAGGGATGAAAGTCTAAATTAACAATATTTTGAATTAAATTAAGCCCCTTTTGTTGATGTTGTTGTTTAAATCAGGACATTTTTATGACAGCATAGAAATGTAAACATAATTCTTTTCTTTAAATGTATTATTGTTTTCTATTATTGTTTTCATATACTATAGTATACCCAAACATAAAACCTCTGATAATAAAATAATTTTTAAAAAGTTTATTTTATTTACTATAATTAACTGCAAAAATATTATTCATACTTGTATATACTTGTCTTGTTTCTAGTCCAAATATTGAAAAATTATTAAATCAAGATGCATTTCTATTTTATTTATTTATTCATTCATTTTTAGGTGTGGATTTAGCTTAGTCTTGTTTCAGGTTTTTTTTTTCTTTTTATTCTTTATATTTTTTCTTTTTATTTCTTTATCTGCAGTTTAATTTTATTTAAATTTTTATTTATTTACTTTTTTATTTTTATTATTTTAGTTTAGTTTATGTGTGCCAATAGATTTTATTTTATTTTATTTTATTTTATTTTATTTTATTTTATTTTATTTTATTTTATTTTATTTTATTTTATTTTATTTATTTTATTTTATTTTATTTTGTTTTGTTTTATTTTATTGTAAGAATTACTAAATCAAGAAGCATTTCTATTTTATTTATTTATTTATTTATTTGTAGGTGTGGATTTAGCTTAGTATTGTTTGAGATTTTTTTTTTCTTTTTATTCTAGTTTAATTTTATAAATTTTTTATTTATTTGTTATTTTATTTTCTTTTATGTGTGCCAGTAGATTTTATTTATTTTTATTTTTTATTATTTTATTTTATTTTATTTATTTATTTATTTATTTTATTATTTATTTATTTATTTATTTATTTATTTATTTATTTATTTATTTATTTGTTTGTTTGTTTGTTTGTTTGTTTGTTTGTTTGTTTTTTTAGGTGTGCCAAGTTGTGCCATTTTATTTTATTTACTTGTTTTTTTTTTTTTGTTTTTTTTTTTGTAGGTCCGCCAATGGATTAAGTTGTAACTGACTAGTTTGTTTATTTAGCCTTGTATTTTATTTATTTATTTATTTTTTTTTTATTTAGTATTTATTTAGTTTTTAGGCATTTAAACACTTTCCACCAGTTCATATTAGCAAACAAATAGACGATATCTCTCATTTAAATAAGCAAAAAACTAAGAAAAGCGGTTCTGAAAAAAAAAATAACAGCAGAGTCAGCCAGCATCACAGCCGAGTGTTTGTGTAGTATATATGTGTATTTATTGGTCTGGTTTCCTCCGAGAGCACATTTGAAGCCACAGTAATGACACCCGGAGCCCGTTATGAGCCCATAAGAAGCCCACTAAAGTCTGCCCACGTGTGCCATAATGACAGAAGACAAACACACGAATGCCAGATACACACAGCCTCTAATCACACCGCTGCGATACACACATAAAACCACATGTTTTACTACATAGAGCACAGATGTCAGAACCGGCTCTTATACCTGCCTGCAGAAGTGCTGTTTTTACATCAGAAGAGGAGTTTAGGATGAACAGAGTGGGTTAAAACTAGTCTTTCATTGGGATGAGGAAGAGGAAGTGTGTTTGAAGTGCTCAAAATATCTGGCTGATTCTCTGGGGAAAAAAGCGGTGCAGGCTGTGATAATGAGACGTCCCTGTGGGAGAGAAAGACGTAAAATAGCATCTGTATCATTTACATGCTGGAAATCTAGCAGCAGACTCGAAGAAGAGAGAGTAGAGTAAAAAAAATAAAATAAATTGAATAAAAGGATAAATTAATAAACTAGTCAACGAAAAACTAAAACAATACTAAACTAAATCCATTAGCAAACCATAAAATAAAAAATATAAAATAAAAATAAAAAATAAAATAAAATAAAATAAAATAAAATAAAATAAAATATAAGGCTAAATTAATAAACTAGTCAACTAAAATTAAAACAATACTAAACTAAATACATTGGTGAATCTAAAAATAAAATAAAATAAAATAAAAGGCTAAATTAATGAACTAGTCAACTAAAACAAAAACAATACTAAACTAAATCCATTGGCGAGCCTAAAATTAAAATAAAAAAAAAATAATAAATAAAATAAAATAAAATAAAATATAAAATAAAAGGCTAAATTGATAAACTAGTCAACTAAAATTAAAACAATACTAAACTAAATCCATTGGTGAGCCTAAAAATAAAATAAAATAAAATAAAATAAAATAAAATAAAATAAAATAAAATAAAATAAAATAAAATAAAATAAAATAAAATAAAATAAAATAAAATAAAATAAAATAGATTAAATTAATGAACTAGTCAACTAAAACTAAAACAATACTAAACTAAATCCATTGGCGAGCCTAAAATTAAAATAAAATAAAATAAAACAAAATAACATGAAATGAAATGAAATGAAATGAAATAAAATAAAGTAAGATAAAATAAAAAATAAAATAAAATACTTTTAAATAAATTTAGATAAAATAACATACAATAAAGATAAAATTAAGATAAAATAAAGTAAAATAACATAAAATGAAATAAAATAAAGTAAAATAAAATAATATACAAGGCTAAATTAATAAACTAGTCAACTAAAATTAAAACAATACTAAACTAAATCCATTGGCGACCCTAAAAAAATTAAATTAAATTAAATTAAATTAAATTAAATTAAATTAAATTAAATTAAATTAAATTAAATTAAATTAAATTAAATTAAATTAAATTAAATTAAATTAAATTAAATTAAATTAAATGTTAAATAAATAACCTAGTCAACTAAAACTAAATCAATACTAAACTAAATTTCAAGAGTTCACACTTAGCTCATGCTTTATAAATAGCTTATTTGCCATGCTGTCCCGGGAGAGAGCCCTGAGCTCAAGGGATCCTCGAGCCCAGGGCTCCCTCCCTTACACAGGGCAAGGAGGGATTGAGCTCGGGTCTCAAAACTCCCCCGCAGCTGGGGCTAAGGTGAACTTCCTGAGAGTAAGACATATAGGAAAAGAGACTAAGGCCTATTTTGTCTGTAATATAGAGCATATTTGGACGGTGGCAGGAAACCGGGGAACCGGAAGGAAAGCCACGCGGACACGGGAAGAACATGCAAACTCCGCACAGACATACCAGATGGCCCAGCGAGGACCCGGAGCCATTGGTATTCTAGCTGTGAGGCAACAGTGCTAGTCACTGGGCTGCCGTGCTGCCCTTTCTGGATAAAGGTGGAAGAAGGGGAGGAGCGGACGAAGATAGTTGTAGAAAGGAAATGAGGATATATACAGTATATAGAGATTTGGAATCCTTTGATTGGAGGATTGTGATTAGCTAATGTGGGCCAGCTGGGTAAATCATGATTGCGTGCTCCTCTCGAGATTAGTTTAATATATTAAACTTCACATATCGAAAAATAGAACTATGAAAACTAATTTAAATAATTATAGGGGACAGTTCACCCAAAAAAATCTAAATTTACTTGCTATTAACTCACCCTCAATTGATCCCAAACCTTTATGAGTTTTTTTTTTCTCTGTTGTGCATAAAAGAAGGTATTTTGAAAAATGTTTAGGCACTTCCGTAGCAAAAACAGCATTCTTCAGAATATCTTCTTTTATGTTTATTGATTTATTTTGTTCATTTTATTATTATTAACCCCTTGAGATGTATTGAGATGTCATTTTCAAGCAGGGCTTGTTTAATGAATAGCAATCACATAATATTAACACACACACAAAAAACTAATTACATAACATCCATGAAACAACAAAACAAACATTAACCGAATTTTGAGGGAACTACCCCTTTAATAAGACCTAAAGCAGCACTACATATTAAAACATCATCCCATTTAATCCGTACACACATTTGAACGATTCTTACCGATTAACAAGAGAGATGTTTGTTGAGTCTCTAAAGCATTTTTGGACCACACTGAATCCCCAATACACCAAATATGTGTCCCTCCAGGTCCGAGATGCAATGAATAGTTCATATATGAAAGCAGAGAAGAGCTGGGATTTGGTGAGCGCTTTATCAAAAGCTGTGGGGAAATACTCGCGAGATCAGACCGCATTTAACCCAGATTAAACCACGGAGGTCCAAGAGCTCTTTAAAACAAAGACAAGTTCAAGACTTTCCTCTCTTAAGGATGTGTCAAGGGGAACTACTTATATAAAATGAGCTGAAACAACACAATTCTTGAGTTTTTGGGGAGACAACTTAATTTTTTTTATGTTCAATCCAGTGAAATTTGTAAAAACTTGTAAGTTCGTTTAATTAATTCATGTTGTCTTGATAGAAATCGATTGTGTGGAACCCAGCATTTTTTACAGTGTAGTACACAGATCAGTGAATCCAATCACAACATAAACAACAACATCCTCAAAAAAAACAAGTACAATTAAAATTACGACAGCAAACTTTGCTTAAACACCTAAAATAATGCAATATTAGCAGGTAAATTATTTCAATATGTTGGACCCTTAAACATAAAAGCTCTTTTATCAGTAGATTATTTTAACATGTTCAACAGAATAAGAAAAAATCAAGTGAATGATAAATAAATGATGACAGAATGTTCAGTTTTGAGGGAACTACTCCTTTAATAAGACCTAAAACAATTCATATAAAAACATCATCCCATTTAATCCGTACACACATCTGAACGATTCGTACCGTTTAACAAGAGAGATGTTTGTGGAGTCTCTAAAGAATTTTTGGACCACACTGAATCCCCAAAACACCCAATATGTGTCCCTCCAGGTCTGAGTGGCGATGAATAGTTCTCGTGAGATCAGAGCGCTTTTAGCCCAGATTAAACTGCAGAGGTCCAAGGGATTTTCAAAACAAAGACAAGTTCACGACTTCCTTCCCTTAAGATTGTGTCAAGAGCAACTATTTATTTAAAATGAGCGGAAACAACACAATTCTTGAGTTTTTGGGGAGACAACTTAATTTTTTAAGTTCAATCCACTTAAATTTGTAAAAACTAGCAAGTTAATTGAGTTTGTTCATGTTGTCTTGATAGAAATCGATTGTGGGGAACCCAGCATTTTTTACAGTGCAGTACACAGATCAGTGAATCCAATCACAACATAAACAACAACATCCTCAAGAAAAACAAGTGCAATTCAAAATTACGACAGCAAACTTTGCTTAAACACCTAAAATAATGCAATATTAGCAGGTAAATTATTTCAATATGTTAGACCCTTAAACATAAAAGCTCTTATCAATAGATTATTTTAACATGTTCAACAGAATAAGAAAAAATCAAGTGAATGATAAATAAATGATGACAGAATGTTCAGTTTTGAGGGAACTACTCCTTTAATAAGACCTAAAGCAACACTACATATTAAAACATCATCCCATTTAATCCGTACACACATCTGAACGATTCGTACCATTTAACAATAGAGATGTTTGTGGAGTCTCTAAAGAATTTTTAGACCACACTGAATCCCCAAAACACCCAATATGTGTCCATCCAGGTCTGAGTGGCGATGAATAGTTCTCGCGAGATCAGACCGCGTGTAACCCAGATTAAACTGCAGAGGTCCAAGGGATTTTCAAAACAAAGACAAGTTCAAGACTTCCTTCCCTTAAGATTGTGTCAAGAGCAACTATTTGTTTAAAATGAGCGGAAACAACACAATTCTTGAGTTTTGGGGGAGACAACTTTTTTACAGTTCAAACTATTTTTTAAGTTCAATCCACTTAAATTTGTAAAAACTAGCAAGTTAATTGAGTTTGTTCATGTTGTCTTGATAGAAATCGATTGTGTGGAACCCAGCATTTTTTACAGTGAAGTACACAGATCAGTGAATCCAATCACAACATAAACAACAACATCCTCAAGAAAAACAAGTACAATTAAAATTACGACAGCAAACTTTGCTTAAACACCTAAAATAATGCAATATTAGCAGGTAAATTATTTCAATATGTTGGACCCTTAAACATAAAAGCTCTTATCAATAGATTATTTTAACATGTTCAACAGATTGAGAAAAAAATCAAGTGAATGATAAATAAATGATGACAGAATGTTCAGTTTTGAGGGAACTACCCCTTTAATAAGACCTAAAGCAACACCACATATTAAAACATCATCCCATTTAATCCGTACACACATCTGAACGATTCGTACCGTTTAACAAGAGAGATGTTTGTGGAGTCTCTAAAGCATTTTTGGACCACATTGAATCCCCAATACACCCAATATCTGTCCCTCCAGGTCCGAGATGCAATGAATAGTTCATATATGAAAGCAGAGAAGAGCTGGGATTTGGTGAGCGCTTTATCAAAAGCTGTGGGGAAATACTCGCGAGATCAGACCGCGTTTAACCCAGATTAAACCGCGGAGGTCCAAGGGCTCTTCAAAACAAAGACAAGTTCAAGACTTCCTTCCCTTAAGGATGTGTCAAGGGCAATCCAGACAAAAGACAAATGTCTTTTTCAGCGGCGGATAAGCATCTGGGCACCGGCGGTATAAAGCCAAGCCTTCGTTTTCAGCCTAATGTGGCTATACAGTGATTTAACCCAATATGAGGCCGTGGCGATTCCTTATCTGCGCCTTCAGGGTTTTGACTGCGCAGGCTTTTGAGTGATAGGTTTGTATGCGAGGCCGAGAGGCTTCGTATTATAGAAATGTACGACTTGTTGGAATGATTAATGCCCGGTTTCAGACCTGTATCAGCCAAAAGTTCCCCAGACAAAACTTTTGCTGAATCTGAAATTCAGTGCTTGAGAAAAGGAGGTTATTCTCTATTGATTTCCCCTCCCTCGTGTGTCGTCTTTCTGTAGTTTTCATTGCGATTCTTTTTGTGTGTGTGTGTGTGTGTGTGCATCTGATTTCCTATGGATGTATTGTAAGTAAGTGGCTCATTTTTTATGCCGGCGTACAAAAGGGCTGTCAATGGAGACTCGGGCTTGTGCCCCGGCGCGTTTGTTCCTCTACACGAGACGGCGACGCACCAATACAATAAATAAATCAACGCACTTGTCAACGGGGAGAACAGAGCGAGTAACAAAAGCATTTTCCCTCTCCTGCTTTTAATGGTAATGCAACGGGATTGTGAACTTAATGAGATATAAGGTTATCAATGAATTCGTGCTGTCGTTTTTTTTTTAGAAAGCAAATATCATTTGGGTTTGTGGAGACTGTAGGTTTGTTGAAGGGATAATCAAATAAAGGAATGCATCTGAACAAACAAACAAACCAGCAGGCTTGTGCGGGATTGGTGGAAATGAGTTGAAAAGTCATTAGTCTGCTGAATGACTGGATGGCTCACTTTGGAGTGTATGGTCATATTGTTGAGTAGGGATATCCAGCTTTGCTACATATTAACTGCATACATGAACAAATGCTGTAGTACTTTATAGTGGGAAAAAATGTATCATGATTATTTGTAATTATTCATTCATAATTCATTCATTCATCAGGGGTCAGCACAGCAGAATAAACCACCAGCTTATTCAGCATGTTTTACACAGCGGATGCCCTTCCAGCTGCAACCCAGTACTGGGAAATGTCCATACACACATATTCACACACATACAGTACACTACAGCCAATTTAGTTTATTCAATTCACCTATAGTGCATGTCTTTGGACTGTGGGGGAAACCGGAGCACCGGGAGGAAACCCACGTGAACATGGTGAGAACATTCAAACTCCACACAGAAATGCCAACTGACCCAGCCGAGACTCGAGCCAGTGACCTTCTTGCTGTGAGGCGAAAACCTGACCTAACCACTGAGCCATGTGACGGCCTAATCTTAATTATGTATATATAAATACAGACACACACATGCATATATATGACAAAATGTTTACTTATATTTAGATATATTAAAATAAATATGTAAACGATGCAAATTATATGTTAATTTAAATATTTATGTACCAAAATAGTTACAGTTTTGCTTCTATGTATGCGCATATGTCTTAACAAACTTTTACTTTTGATGTAATTTATTGTGATTAATATTTGCTCTGCACTTACAACTCTTTTCACAGCTAATAAATGCTATTTAGCATACTGTTGTATTAACTATAGTGAGTTGATAATAAACATTGTAGTATTTTCTTAGTTTTTACTGCAGTAAACTGTGGTGTATTGTAGTATAATATACACTGTACTTGTAGAAAACTACAGTATTGGGTCAATTGTTTATATTACTGTAGTTGTTGTGTTACGGCAGTAACTACAGAGTTACAACAACAGATTATTTCTATTTATTACTATTACTATTTATTATAGTATTTGCTATAAATTACTATAGTATTTTTTTTCATATGAGTGGTTGGTTGAATGCATGTGTAAATGTGTAAATGATGTAATTTCCATCAAATATAATTACAAAATATAAATTGTTGTCTTTTGACTCTAAAGTGAAATGTACATCTGTTAAACTATAGTCCAATTTCGAAGTAAGTTATTACTGGTTTACCATTATTTTTTAATCTTTATTATTTTATGTAAATGTTTGGACTTTACAGACAGTATTTGGGTAATTTGTTTATATTACTATAGTTTTTGGGTTACCATAGTCACTATAGAATTACCACAACAGATTATTTCAAGTACTTTGCTAAAGTATGCTTCAAAAACTTTTGTATTTACTATTAATTACTGCAGTTTTAATAATGTCACAGTGCAAAAAATAAAATCATAAAATTTGATTTAAACATGATATATTTATTTCAGTCTACTACAGTATATTTATTTCAGATATATTATGTGCATGTGTTAAATTATAGTCTCATTTTCAAGTAATAATTATTATTGGTTTACCAAATGTATTTATTATTTTAAATACATGTTTGAAAACGCACCATCTGTACTTATTTGATGGAAAAAAAAAGGTGCAAAAAATGAAAAAATGAAAATGAAAAAATATTACAGTTTTCTGTTTGAATATTTTTAAGTTGTAATTTATCCCTATGAAGCAAAGCTGAATTATCAGCACCATTTTCCACATTTTGGGGTGCTTTCACACCTGTAGATCGATTGTTTTGTTCTAAACAGTGATTAAAATTGTTACAATGTTGCTCTTTGTTCTTGGTGCGGTTCGCTTTCACACGGAAAAGTTTCTAAATGGACCAAAATAGCTAAAACAAGTCGCTTGCGAGTAATCTCACCATACGTTGGTCAGAGTTCCACGTCCCACGTAGCTGTCATGCATCCTTATTTTAATTTATGACGATGAGCTATAAAACAAGCTGCGCTTTAATTTTTAATAGTGACACCCACAGACATTGTCACCAAATATAAATCAGAGGCAAGACTTTCTCACACATAGCCGTTGGCTAGAATTTTGCATTATAGTATTTACATTATAGAGAGAAATAACAGATAAACCGAGACTACAGTTTGATCAATTTTCCTAATGAAAAAAACAGCTCTTGTTAATAGTTCAGCATGCTTTCACTTTTGTATTGGACATGAAGTGCACATTTACTGGTAGGAAGGATATCCCACCCCACTCATCATTTTCTCTTCGTATAGCCATATATGCCTGTTACCAAAGTCCCTTTCAGACAAGCTTACAAAGTCCCTTTCAGACAAGCTTACGATTGAATTTCATATTAGGTATCACCTAATAAAATGAAACAACTGTGTCTTTAGTTTCATTTCTTAACCTCCAAATCACACAAAATCTGCAGAAACTAACTGGTCCGAGCCCCTGCCCCAGAGTATCGTCAGTCTATAGCGACAAAGTCCCTTTAAGTCAAGTCATTTCACTCGCTAGCCATCTTTGAAACACCTCTTGGGCATTATGCTCAGGCATTCTGTCTGAATGGGGAAACATCAAATTCTCCAAAACTGCTTGCCAAGCTTACCATTGTATTTCACATTAGGAATCATCAATAACATTAAACAACAAGTGTGTCTTTAGTTTCATTTCCAAACATCCAAATCACAGAAAATCTGCAGAAATCTCACGACTGGTCTCCTCCCCTCCCCCGGAGAATCGTCAGTCCAGAGAGATTGCTGATTGGCTCCTGTACTAAAAGGCGGGCTTTTTTCACCATATAGCGATTGATGATTGGCTCCTGTACTAGTAGGCGATTGTGACATCACATCCTGTTTTTGTTTAATGTAGCCGTCTATGGCCTCTGTGTGCAATTAAACCTCACCAGAGCAATAATTTATAAGTGGTCCAAACCATTTGATTGGATTAAAGGGTTCAATATGGCTTTAATTCACCATATTGACAGTTACACGTTCCCCATTCAAAACAATACAAGTGACATGTCTTGTGCATTCTATAGTCTTTGCTATTACATTTCCGTAATACACTGTGTTATAGCCTGGTTTGTTGGCTTGTTGGATCGTTTTGCTTTCTCACTGCAATCGATCCGCTCCATAGTTTATTTCAATCGAGCCGAGACCTCCTCATGGGTGATCTCGGGCCGATTGTTTTGGCGCGGACCCGAGCGCGATTGCTGGATTAGCATATGCCAAGCGAACCACGCTAATGGGGCGCCAGGTTCCGAAGCAAAAGTCCCTCACATGATCCTTCAGAAATCATTGTAATCAGATGATTTAGTTAAAAAAGAGGTAATAATGTTGCAGAAAAAAATACGTTTTGCTTCCATGAAGATAACATTAAATTAAAAACTCCTATATTTGCGCAATCTCTCCTTTACAGAGTAGCACGGTGTGACATCACATCCTGTTTTTGTTTAATGTAGCCGTCTATGGCCTCTGTGTGTAATTAAACCTCACCAGAGCTATAATTTATAAGTGGACCAAACCATTTGATTGGATTAAAGGGTTCATGTTGCAGCATTCACATGTTCATTCAAATGAATCACGCTAACGGAGCAATCGCACCAGAGATTGTATTTAATTCCAAACAGTCCTGACAGGTCTGAAGACACACACACACACTTTAAGTATGCGTTTCAAGTAATAAAGCAATATCCTTGATAGTTATTCTACGTGGCTCGGGATTTAACGAGAGAAACTTTCAGACACAGACCTCTATTTGTCCAAAGGCCAGTTGTAATTGGCCCGTGGGTGAGAAAGGTCCGTGTTTTGATTAATCAGGGTAAAATCCTTCATCGTTACGGTCTCCAGCATTTCAAATAGACTCAAAAGCTCCATCGCAGAGGTGAAATCCATACCTCATAATGAAAGGATTGAAAGATGGCAATGATTTACCTCAGACGACCGCGGTAGAGGGAAAACTCAGCCCTGCTGGATCTCTGCCTGTGTGTGTGTGATTCTGTCAAACTTCTGCACGAGGGAGAGATGAGTTCATTCATTTAAAGTGGATGGCAACTGTGTTGTTTTCTCCCTCTGCTCAGATGAATCAATTGTAATTTTAGGAATTTATGACGGGACTCTTGATGTACGCCACACACTGAGAAGAAAGAATGAGGATCTGCTAGTGAACTTAAATCCTTATTATTATTCAATTTAGAATGTGAAACATTATCACAAGTACCTCAACTATGTACTTTCTGATTCATTTTGAGCCAGAACGAAGCTGTCCATGCTGGATTTATACAAGGAGCAAAGCTTTACGCTTAAGTTTTATATCTCTGCAATTTTAAAGATGCCAAGATTTGTTTTGGTGGTCTCATACAATAGATTTATATACATCCATTTAATAGATACAGTTGAAGTCAAAATTATTCGCCCTCCTGTGATTTTCTTTTTTCCTTTTGGTAATATTTCCTAAATGATGTTTAACAGAGCAAGGAATTTTTTACAATATTTCCTAGAATATTTTTTCTTCTGGAGAAAGTCTTATTTGTTTTATTTCGGCTAGAATAAAAGCAGTTTTTTATTTTTTAAAAGCCATTTTAAGGTCAATATTATTAGCCCCTTTAAGCTATATTTTTTCGATTGTCTACAGAACAAACCATCGATATACAGTGACTTGCCTAAATACCCTAACTTGCCTAATTAACCTAGTAAAGCCTTTAAATGTCTTTTTAACAGTCACTTTAAGCTTAATACTAGTATGTTGAAAAATATCTAGTCAAATATTATGGAACATTTCTGTCATCATGTCAAATATAAAATAAATCAGTTATTAGAGATGAGTTATTAAAACTATTATGTTTAGAAATGTGTTGAAAAAAATCTTCAATTAAACAGCGATTGGGGAAAAAATACAGGGGGGGCTAATAATTCTGAAGTTATGTACATAATAGGGCTGAGTGATATGACCTTAAACAACAACCTTGATAATTTGAGTTTTGATTATTAAACAAATATTTAATTTTCAATTTAAATGAATAATATGTAAATATTTACATGCCGTAGGTCAATTATCTGACGTATGAGAGTCTGACAAATCTGACACATTCTTGCTCTCTCTTTTATTGTCTGATTGTCTTTAAAATATGGATTTTTTTACCACAGTATTTTCAATTGAGACACCATGATGGCTCAGTTCTTAGCATTGTCACGTCAAAGCAAGAAGGTCGCTGGATGGAGTCCTAGCTCAGTCATTTGGCATTTCTGTGTGGAGTTCGCATGTTTTTCCCATGGTCGTGTGGGTTTCCTCTGGGTGCTCCGGTTTCCCCCCACAGTAAGCTGAATAAGCTAAATTGGCCATAGTGTATGAGTGTGTGTATGAATGTGAGAGTGTATGGGTGTTTCGCAGTACTGGGTTGCGGCTGGAAGGGCATCCGCTGCATAAAACATATGCTGGAATAGTTGGCAGTTCATTCCGCTGTGGCAACCTCTGAAATAGAGACTAAGCTAAGCGAAAATGAATGAATATAATAATTATTAACATATTTTATCCCTAAAACACCCCAAAACCTGTGGTTTCCCACATGAAAAATTGCTGTAGTCATTTATAGTGGTAAAGTACTGTCATAAAGTACCTGTTTTCTTACTACTATATTATACTATGAATGAATGATTTTCAATTGAGTTTCTCCTGAACGTCTTTCATCTCGTTTTATGCTCATTTACAACTAAATGAATGCTTAAGTCTATTTAACTGATTATTTTTTTATAAAATTGTATTATCGATGCTGTAAAAGGAACGGTATTGAAAACAGAGAATGAAAATTGAGATTGAAAATAGTCACTTCAACCTTTCACCAGAAGTTTATCGGTGGCTGAAAAATTCTTGATCTGTGTATAGCCCTTTTTTTTTGTTTGTTTGTTTGTTGTTGTTGTTAGTTAGTTAACTGCTTTTAAGTCATTGTTGCAGATTTGTGTGAACAGGATTGTTGTTGTATAAACGTATCCTAAATGTCCTGTAAACATTCCTTGATTCTGAAAGTGTAAATCCACCATGACAGGAGTTAAAGTACACATGAAATCAAAACTACCATATGATTTTGTTAGCTCACATTGCTAGTTTTGTGAAGAACAATTCATCCGTGCATGTCATTGAGAAAAAAAATAGTTTGCCCTTGTAATCTTTCATTGAAATCTGAAAATGCACTTCCTCCTCGTTTTGAGTTAAATTCTCAGATTGCGTCTGTCTGAAGTATTGGCCGTGGCTAACACACTTAACCACACCCCTCCAGCTGTCAGTTTTGACAACAAACAGAAATGGTGAGGAGGAGGAGGAGAAGGTGTCTGCTAGGTTGTATAAATCTCTCCCAAAACCCTTTCCCAATCTTTCTGAATGAAATGCCTACTTTACTACATTCAATCAGCTCGCAGTAGGATAAACAAGCCACGCCCACTGTTTTCTCATTGAATATTCTGTTTCTCTAGGAACTGCGTCACAATACGAAACAAAAACAAAAGCTGCAGCTTCCGATTTATGCAGACTTTAAAAGAGAGAACCGTCTACAGAAGACCGTCTACACTAATGTGAACTATACCTCCCCTTGTGGCAGTGCACAGAATTGCAGTCATTGTGCATTACAAATTGCATTTCAAAGTAACATCGAGCTTGTTTAGATAAGTTTACGTACTTGCATAGACCACATTTTAGGCCTTCGGTCCTAGAACAGCCTTTAGTTTCTCCTCGGAAACACTCAGACCAATAACGAGACACATATATCTCAGCCTTTATTCCACTTTAATGTTTACTTCAACAAAAAAAAGCTCCCGAATTCCAGCATTTTCATTCTCCCCGTGTGTCTTGATCCCCCCGAGCGAGCTATTCAGTCTGGTGAATAAAATATTCTAATGTGTGCTGTTTTTCTTCCATTCGGTGTGCTTAAATATTACAAAGCATTTAATTATAAAAACTGAGAACAGACGCAGTCCTGGGACTGTCAGTGGGAAAAATAAATGTACAATCAAAATTGCAATTACCTGCAGAATTTCAGGGGTAAACACATCAGCAATCTCATAACAAACACGGGCTAGTTTGCATTCTAAAATGAATACAGTTAGATCCAAAGCAATTTTCTCTTATTTATCTTAGACGCCATGCATAAATAAAGCAAGGGCATTGAAGCAATTAGCATAATTAGACTGTGGTGGTCAGGCCCTGTGCGATTTCTTAAGAGGCATCGCTGTGTGTGTGTGTGCGCGTGCATGTGTGATCGCTGTCCGTATTGAAAGGCTTGGTGAGCAGTCATTGCTGGATGTTTTCATACAGGAGAAATGCAATCAGTGTTGTCTGTGTGAAGGTCCTCATTACCTGCCGGACCCTCGGACTCACTCTGGACTGGCCTTGGGTCTCCAAAACAAAACTTTTGCATTATCATGAGGCTTATGTATTGTGCATGAACACTGAGCAAACCCCAAACAAAACATCAGCAGTTATAAATTCATTTCCTTTTCTTTTCTAGACAAAAAACAAAGTCAAACTTTTGCAGAAAAATCTATTTTCTATTGTTCTCAAAGACACTCTTTAGCATTGTTTTGAATAGATTGTCATCTTGCATACTAATAAATGCTATGATTTATTGTGTTATGTTGTTATATTATATTGTTTTATTTAAATTTATATATTTTATATTATATTGCATTATATTATATTATATTATATTATATTATATTATGTTGTGTTGTGTTGTGTTGTGTTGTGTTATATTATATTATATTGTATTATATTATATTATATTATATTATATTATATTATATTATATTATATTATATTATATTATATTATGTTGTGTTGTGTTGTGTTGTGTTGTGTTGTGTTATATTATATTATATTATATTATATTATATTATATTATATTATATTATATTATATTATATTATATTATATTATGTTGTGTTGTGTTGTGTTGTGTTGTGTTGTATTATATTATATTATATTGTATTATATTATATTTATTATGTTAAATTATTATATATTATATTATATTATATTATATTATATTATATTATATTATATTATATTATATTATATTATATTATATTATGTTGTGTTGTGTTGTGTTGTGTTGTGTTGTGTTGTGTTGTGTTATATTATATTATATTATATTATATTATATTTATTATGTTAAAATATTATATTATATTATATTATATTATATTATATTATATTATATTATATTATATTATATTATATTATATTATATTATATTATATTATATTATATTATATTATATTAATTATGTTAAATTATTATATTATATTATATTATATTATATTATATTATATTATATTATATTATATTATATTATATTATATTATATTATATTTATTATGTTAAATTATTATATTATATATATATTATATTATATTATATTATATTATATTGTATTATATTATATTATATTGTATTATATTATATTATATTATATTATATTATATTATATTATATTATATTATATTATATTATATTATATTATATCATTATTTGGGTGTTATTGTGTTGTGTTTCTTGTATTTTTGTCTTGTGATTCCTGATGTGCTGTGTTCCATGTGCTTTCTGTTATGTCATGTGATTGCTTCGTTCTGTTCTCCCGCCATTTCGTTAGTTTCAGTAGTTCCACCTGTGTCACACCCCTGTTTGTAATCTGTTTAATCATGTCTTGTGTATTTCTACCTCTGAGTTTAGTTTATTCCTTTGTCCGGTATTATATTGCCACAACTCTTTTGTCCTGCCTGTGGTTTGATGTTTCCAGTACCTGTCGTAAGTGTGTATTATATTATATTATATTATATTATATTATATTATATTATATTATATTATATTATATTATATTATATTATATTATATTATATTATATTATATTATATTATATTATATTATATTATATTAGATTATATTAGATTATAATATATTATATTAGATTATATTAGATTATAATCTAATATAATATATTTTGTATTATATTGCAATAAAATATGATTATATATTCATTGCAACAATATTGTATGCCGAAACTGTATAGCTTTATTACTTTTTGTTTGTTTTGTTGTTATTATTTATTAATTTATGTTTTAGACATTTTATAGATTTGCATTGCATCAATGTGTTTTTGCTGTTTAGTCAACCTTGATTGATTTAATTAATTAAACCGTTAACTGAAATGGATTCTTCTGGAATGCTAATTACCTGAAATATAACTGGACTGGCCTTGGGTCTCCAAAACAAAACTGTTGCATATAAAATAGCTTATGTATTGTGCATGAACGCAGAGCTAACCGCAAACAAAACATCAGCAGCGATAAATTCACTTCCTTTTCTAGAAAAAGACTTTTGGAGAAAAAATAATTTCCTATTCTTCTCAAAGAGATTGGGTATCATCGTTTGAATAGATCGTCATCTTGCATACTAATGGGTTGTTGTATTCCGAAAGGATTATTATTATTTTTTCAGTATTTATTGCATGAAATAAAAAAGAAACATATTTCCGATGAAGAAAAGTTTCTGCGGTGTGTTTCGATGAAGTGGATTTGATTTGAGCTCTTTGATAAATAAGTGCCACTGTTTTGTAGCAATAAATGCCATTCAAATTCATTTCAGTCATCAGGATCATTTTAGAAGGAGATTTCACTTTTTTTTTTTGTTTGTTTTCTGCCGTGCTACAGTGATATCTCTAGGCATGTTTGTCTGGCCTCCGGAAGAAAGTCATATTTGATTCTGTTTTTTTATTATTATTCAATTTTTTCCACATTCTGCAGAATCCTTGAGATTTTCCACATTTCATTTTCTTCCATTTCCTGCAGGATCTGACTGTTTTAGCTTGAGGATATACTGTATGGCATATGCAAGGGATTCAGGGTTATTATAGTTAACTAAAAGCATAAAAGTAAAACTGTTTTATTACTTTGAGAAAAAAAAATGTCTTACCTGAAATAACATCTAATAAAAAAGACTGAAAATAGTACTGCTTAAAAAAAAAAAAGAAAAGAAATAGATATCAGAGCAAATCTCTTTTAAATGACGATTTATTTATTTTTTAAATTTTCATCATTTAATTTTTATCATTATTATTTTATAGGATGACAAACAAAGTAGCAATGATGACAAGCTTTTGATAACAGTCCAAAGCTGAGTACACCCAAATTGATGTTAATGCAAAATATATTATATAACCTAGACTATAGACAAACAAAAATATGTAAAACTTGCATTAATTTAAATATATTATCTTTATTTCTTAAAATGTTTGGTGACTAAAATATTGTTTTAATAAATAATTCTATTTTGCTTAAATGCACCTAAATATATTACCTATTTTCACTGAGAAATTAATAAAATTCTACATTTTTAAAATGGGGTGTACTCATTTATGCTGAGCACTGCATATAAAATCTGAATGTCAAAATTACTGTCAAATAACAAAACCGTAATTAACAATTAAATTAACAGATAAAAAAATGAAAATAAATAACTGAAACAAAATAGAAATTTCATTGATTATTAAAAATCTAATTTAAGAGAGATATATATTTTTTTAGCAAAAATAAAAATGTCTTCAATTTTGCATTCTGATTGATAAATATGAATGAAAAGTTGTATGTTATTTCAGGTCAGTATCCAAGTCAAAAAGACACTTTTTTTATATTATTATTATTATTATTATTATTATTATTATTAATAATAATAATAACATATTAATATTAATTAACATATAGCTCACATATTATTAATAATATGTGAGCCTGGACCACAAAACAAGTCTTATGTTGCAGGCCTGATTTTTATATATACTGTATATATTTTTAATCATTAGATTATTAAGTAAAGATCATGCTCCATGAAGACATTTTGTAAATATATCAACTGTCTGTAAATAGATCAACTTTTGATTAGTAAAAATTGACCAACACTTAATTTAGACGAGCTTAAAGGTAATTCACTCAATATATTCTCTTTTAATTTAGTTTAAACCCCCATATTCCAGACGTTCAAATATTTGTTTCTCAGCCTAATTATGCCTAACGTTACATTGATATAAACTTTTAGTTTCAAGATAACATTTACATCCTTTTTTTTTTTTTTTAAGTACACTTATGAATGCTATTGTGGGTCAGATAGGCATGTATTTTTTCATGTGTGCATATGTTCAGTGTCATCTCTGCGTTATCCTCCAAATCAAGTCAAGGCCTCTGTTTGTCCTGACGTCATATCACTTTATTAAGTGAGTATTTAAACACATAAGCATTCAAATGATGCTTAATCCTCTTAGGGTTGAGCTAAATCCCACCAGATTAGACCAAATATTTCCTCTCCGTGAGTCTCACCTGGATGTTTTAATGAAGTCCAGATGTTCTCCTGCTCTCATGATGATGTGTTTTCTCAGCGTTTCACTGATATTATTGTCCAGTGTCATCAGCACCCTGAAGGTGACCGTTATCACTTAATGAAGTGCTGGAGCGCAGGGCAGAGGAAACAATGTTGCTGGCTATAAACACCTCTGGCTCTGGAGGTTATTGGCATGTTGTGTGTTCATTCTGATTGCATATGTTTGCCGGAATGTTGTGTTATTGTATGTTATAATTTTGTATATTATATTAAATTATTTTATATTATTCATTGCATTGATATTGTTAAATACAATTGAAATGAAACTCTAGTTCTATTGCTTTTTGCTTTTATTATTATAAAAAAAAATTTGGCTTAGTACCTTTTATTAATCAGTCGCCACCGCGAAATGAACCGCCAATATTATTGAATATCAATCCTTACAATCTCTCTGAGCAATCAGGTCAGGACGAAGCCATCAAAATGGCCTTCTGGTGGATGATACAGGCTGCCTGTGTGCAGATATAATCGTTTTAAGAAATCTTTTTTTACCTACATCAATTAGACTGACTTGCTAATGATTGACTGATTGTGTTGATTTATGTTTTGATGTCTGTTTCTGTTCAGTGTATGCAAATAAGGGCCTAGAGTGCAAGACAAATTTTCCCATTGGGCACAATAAAGTGTAAATAAGCAAACTATTATTATTATTATTATTATTATTATTATTATTATTATTATTATTATTATTATTATTATTATTTATATGGATGGATATCTATCTATCTATCTATCTATCTATCTATCTATCTATCTATCTATCTATCTAGAGAAAGATCTACAAACTGTTAATGCATAGTTATAAATATTTATATAAATAAGAAATATTTGCAGACTATTTATAGGTTTGCATTAATATTGCATTAAATAAACGGTTAACTGAAGCATAACTTAACTAAAATGTATACATTTTCATCATAGTTTAGTCATTCATTCATAGTTTAACGCAATGACAAATTACAAATAAAAAAGAACTATCTTATTATTATTATTATTATTATTATTATTATTATTATTAAAAAATACAATTAAAAAGATTTAAACATTTTTCTCAACTTTTGTAAAAATCAAAATAACAAAAAAAATAGAATAACTAAAACTTGTATAATATAACTAAAATATGTAAAAGGAAGCATTAAAATGTTAATGTTAAATCCTGGAACCATTATATAGTGAAAATTCTGTGTATGATAGGTAAGGCAAGTTATTGTTGTTATTAAGCTTATTTCTGTGTTCCTCATCTTAACCATTATATAATGAAAATTGTGATAGGTAAGGCACGTTAGTGTTATTTTATAATTTGCTTATTTCTGTGCTCCTCATCTTAACCATTATCTAATGAAAATTGTTATAGTTATTATTATTATTATTATTATTATTATTATTATTATTATTATTATTATTATACAATTTATATTTGGCTTTTTTATATATATTTTTTTATCCTCCATCTTTCACTAGCAGTAAACCAACGGTTTGGTGTGGCTAAACATATTTCGACCAATCAGTCGAACTTGCATCATCAGAGAAGGTCTGCCGTTCCATGTAGCAGAAGCAAATTTTCAGATTTTTTATTAAAGATTATGAAAACCGTATTTTAAACAGTGGATTAACTTGCACAGATTAATTGCCTAATTACTTGATTAAATAAGCGCCTTAATAATAACAACATGCGCTAGCAAAATAATTGTCAATTTTGATTTCATGCAGACTTTAAAGTCTGCATGAACCAGAAATTTCAACCATTTTTTTTTTTCATATTGTGACTCCATTCCTAGAGAAATGGAGTATTAAATGAGAAAACAGTGGGTGTGGCTTATTTTTTTATACTGCGAGCTGATTGGATTTAGTAAAGTAGGCAATTCATTCAGTTATTCTTAGTTATTACAACCTAACAGACTCATCCTCACCATTTCTGTTTGTTGTCAAAACTGACAGCTGGAGGGGCGTGGTTAAGTATGTTAGCCACGCCCAATACCTCAAACAGACGTAATCTGAGAATTAAACTAAAAACAAACAGGAAGAGCATTTTCAGATTACAAGGGCAAACTCTTTATTTATTTTATTTTTTATTTTTTTTCCTCAATGACATGCACATATGAATTTTCACCACAAAACTAGCAATGTGAGCTCACAAAATCAATATCGTTCGTTTTGATTATATTTGTACTTTAATATTTGCTAGTGAAATCCCAAACACAGTTCAGAAGCTGAAGTCTTGAAGAACAGTTGATAGTGTAAGTGTGTGTGCGGTAGGATCTGATGCTCTCACACCTCCCCTAAATGTGGTGTTGTAATGGTGATTTGGAGTGAAGCAGGTCAGTAAATAAGGCTGGTCTGCACATCAGAGGATCAGCGCTGCCTCTGCTTCAATACTCGGATCAATAGCGCACATCCATATTTGCACATTTCTACATGACGTGTCAGCCTGAGAATCGACTTCACTGAAAAAGATCTCTCTCTCTCTCTCTCTCTCTCTCTCTCTCTCTCTCTCTCTCTCTCTCTCTCTCTCTCTCTCTCTCTCTCTCTCTCTCGGCTGCCGTTCTGATAAGATCTCTGTTAACACCTCTCATCTGTCCATCTCTCTCACAAACACATTCAGGTTCTTTTTCTCTCTCTGAATATCACTTTAAACATAAACAAATATTACCTGATGCCAACCTCAAATGAATAGGATCCTTTGCTGTAGTGATATTTGCAGTACACTGTAAAAAATGGCTGTGATTTTTTTTTTTTTTTTTTTTTTTTTTTTTTTTTTTTTTTTTTTTTTTTTTTTTTTTTTTTTTTTTTATTTAATTTTTTTTTAACTGTAAAAAAGTAAAACTGCTACAGTGAAAATCTGTAACCTGGTTAACAGAATGTTTCCTTAATATGTACGGTAAATAACTGAAAATTGACTTTCCCAGAATTCCCTGTATGTCACATCACTTTCTATGCTTTTTGTTAACATTACTATGGATCTTTTTAGTTGTTTCCCCATCAGTTATGTACATTAGAGATTTATGTTACATCTAATGTTGATAAACAAAATTTATTTCATGACTTTAATGTTATGCGTGTTACAATACTGGAGTTTAGTAGCTGTGAATGACAATGAGCACCTTCTATACACAGATACACTTTTCTGCTTGTGGGAAAAGTTGTTTGGCATGAGGATTGGTTTATTGTGTAACTTTCTCATCATCACCTGCATATGGCTGTGTTAACGTGTCTAACTGTGTAACAGAAGATGTGTAGATGTTGGTAATTCAAAATGCAGACAAATTACATCTATAAATTAATGAAAAACAGTAGTTTACTTTAAAAATTAAAAATATCTTTTACGGTTTGTATCGTATTTTTTATGGTAAAATACTGGCAACCACAGCGACCCAATCATGCCCCCCCCCCTTTTTTTTTTTCTCACCGAAAATTTTACGGATTTATTTTTTACAGTGTAGATACTGAACTTTTTATTTGTTGATGTTTTCATTTATTTTCCTTCGGTTTAGTCCCTTCATTCATCATTCATCAACTTATCAAGCATATGTTTTACACAGGGCGACGCGGTGGCGCAGTGGGTAGCATGATCACCTCACAGCAAGAAAGTCACTGGTTTGAGCCTTGGCTGAGTCAGTTGACATTTCTGTGTGAATTTTTGCATGTTCGCATGGGTTTCCTCCGGGTGCTTCGGTTTCACCGACAAGTCCAAAGACATGCGGTATAGGTGAATTGGGTATGCTAAAAAATTTACTGTAATGTATGTGTGTGAATGAGAATGTATGGATGTTTCCCAGTGATGGGTTTCAGCTGGAAGGGCATCCGCTGCATAAAAGATATGCTGTATAAGTTGGTGGTTCATTCCACTGTAACAACCCTAGATTATTAAGTGGACTGAGCCAAAAAAAAATGAATAAATGAATGAATGCGGGAGCATTTGTTTATTAAAGTGCCCGTGTATATGTGTGGACATGGCCTAAGGTGTCTGTCCTGATGGAGGAGTGAGACTGATGGAGATGAGCATGTGGCGTCTCCTCCATCAGCACTTTCTCTCTCTCTCTCTATCTGTCATTTTCTTTCTCTCTCTCTCTCTCTCTCTCTCTCTCTCTCTCTCTCTCTCTCTCTGTCATTCTCTCTCTCTCTCTGTCATTCTCTCTCTCTCTCTGTCATTCTCTCTCTGTCTGTTCATTTAGCCTGAACTAATAGTTAATGATATGTTAATGGTGAGCGTCCACTGTGTGTGTTAATGTGGCCGTGCGGTGGCTCTGGACGGGGGACACACTCCAGATTGATGTTTACCAGCTTGCGTGTCCTTCAGCTCATGTATACTTGTCCTTTGTTGGAGAAAACATCAGTCTGCTGAGTTCTAGAGCTGGTTTCCGTCTTGTAAAGCTGAATGACTGGAGTCTCTCAATCATTTGACGACACCGAAGCTTTCTAGTTTCATCTGAAGTCAGCATAGAGCAGCATTGTGTGTGCATGCAGGTCATTGATCATTTGGGTGGTCATTGGGGGTATTTTTTGGTGTGTGGATCTGAGAGGATTGCTGCTGGAAGTCTATATTACAAAATAGATTCTTTTTTTTTTCTTTATTTTTGAGTTTTGGTTGCATCAAAGGCTCATTTGTTCCAGAAGAACTGCAAGTAAGGGAGTATTCACTCATTTTCTTGTCGGCTTAGTCCCTTTATTAATCCGGGGTCGCCACAGCAGAATGAACTGCCAACTTATCCAGCATGTTTTTAAGCAGCGGATGCCCTTCCAGCCTCAACCCATCTCTGGGAAACATCCTCACACACTCATTCACACTCATATACTATGGACAATTAAGCTTACCCAATTCACCTGTACCGCATGTCTTTGGACTGTGGGGGAAACCGGAGCACCTGGAGGAAACCCACGTGAACGCAGAGAAAACATGCAAACTCCACACAGAAACGCCAACTGACCCAGCCGAGGCTCAAACCAGCGACCTTCTTGCTGTGAGTCGACATAACTACATACTGCTCCACTGCATCGGCCAGTAAGGGAGTAACGAAAGAGAAAGAACGAACGATTTGGGTTAGATTTATGCATTATCAAGTTATTAGAGCAGCTGACTGTAGTATTGGTATCACTGGAACTCAGAACAGGTGTGTGTGAGCGGTGCATGACTGGAACTTGTAGCCTAAAATGGCAGATTTGTAGTTTGTTAGTGAATTGTGTGTTTACCAGTGATCTGCACAAGCTGGAGTTGCTGGTTATCGTTACAATATCATTATAACTAAAATTAAATAAAAACTACAGGTCAAATTAAAGTTTTTCACTTTTCTTTATGTACACAATACTGTTCACAACTGGTATAAAAAAAATAAATAAAAACAAGAAATAGTAATATTATTTTTTTTCCTGTGCTCACTTTTCATTACTTACAGTACATTAACAGAGCATATTTATAAGACATTGTTAACCTGTTGTTTTCATTTATAATGATATTCACAGTGAGTTTTAGCTGTATTTTATTTAAAGTCAGATCGTAAACCATTTCATTTGATTTGCCAAAAATTATTACTTTTTTTATTTTGGGGAAAAATGGAAATTTAAAAATGGTTGCTAGGTTACCAATACTACACTCAACTGCTGTAATAACTTGATGGAAATGCATAATTCACTTAAATACAATAAGAAAATAAATGGAATAAAATAAAATCTGTTTTTGTGAACAAATATTGCCTACAACATTAAAAAAAAATACACTTTTTGCTGTCATGTTTTTTATTCATTCTTTTTTTTTTTTTTTTTTTTCGGCTTAGTCCCTTTTATTATTCAGGAGTTGCCACAGCAGAATGAACCACCAATTAATCCAGCATATGTTTTACGCAGCGGATGCCCTTTCAGCCGCAACCCAACACCTGAGAAAGTCATGTCTTTTTATATTAAATTAATTCACAAGATGCGGAATTAATATGACTTTTTTACTTCTACTATTTGAGAGTAACTAAAACCATGAAGTGGGCGTCATGGAGCAGTGGGTAGCACGATCGCCTTACAGCAAGAAGGTTGCTGTTTCGAGCCTCGGCTGGGCCAGTTGACGTTTCTGTGTGGAGATTGCATGTTCTACTCGTGTTGGCGTGGGGTTTCTCCTGGTGCTCTGGTTTCCCCCACAAGCCCCTAGACATGTGGTGTAGGTGAATTGAATAAGCTAAATTGGCTATAGTGTATGTGTGTGAATGAAAGTGTATTGGTGTTTCCCAGTGATGGGTTATAGCTGCATAAAACATGTGCTGGATAAGTTGGTAGTTCATTCTGCTGTGGCGATCCATGATTAATAAAGGGACTAAACCGAAAAGAAAATGATTGAATGAAGAAGAAGAATAATTATTATTATTAGTAGTAGTAGTATATTTAGGATTTTATCTACTTTTCATTACTTGTATTAACTGAGAATATTCATAAAACTTTTATTTATAAAACTGTATTTTTTCTTTATTTATAATGATATTCACAGTAAGATGTATTTGTATTATGTAAAATCTAATTGAAAACAATTGAACTTTTTTATTTTTTTATGTAACATCAATTTTTGAATACTTTCAACAAAATAAATAGTAAAAAATACTAAAACATTAATGAACATGAGAAATCTTTAAAATATTTGCTAATAATACAATAGGAAAATCTGAATCAAATAAAATTATTATTAAACAAATGTGATCTAACACCTTTTTTAAAAAATACACCTTTTGCTTTTGTCTTAATTATTAATTTTCTTTTCAGCTTAGTCCCTTTTATTAATTAGGGGTTGCCACAGCGGAATGAACCACCAACTTATCCAGCATATGTTTTGCACAGCGGACGCCCTTCCAGCTGCAACCCATCACTGGAACACACCCATACACTCTCATTCACACACATACACTACTGACAATTTAGCTTACCCAATTCACCTATAGAGTATGTCTTTGTACTGTGGGGGAAACCGGAGCACCTGGAGGAAACCAACACAGAGAGAACATGCAAACACAGAAATGCCAACTGACCCAGTCGAGGCTCGAACCAGGGCCTTCTTGCTTTGATGCGACCACCATGTTACCCTTATTAACAATTCATTTACAAATAAAATCAATTTGTTTGTAAAATACAACTCCTCATTAATAACAAAGCACAACCCAACATCGCAACACCATTCAATTTCAAAAACCTTAATTGCATTCATTTTACAATAATTAAAAGCAACAATGATTCTTGATTTTACCAGGTTTATAAAAAGGGATTCAATGTTCTTATCATTCCTCTTTTCCATTTCATTTCTTAGAGAGAGAGAGAGAGAGAGAGAGAGAGAGAAGCTGCTTGCAAGGCATGACTGCTTTAAACAAATGACAAAAAAGGCCCATCTTAATGTTACACTTTTCTCCCCCAGAAGTTTGTCTGGCTGGTGATTTATTGTGCACTTTACACAGTGGTTAGCCTGTAAACAGAAGCCGTTTATCATGGAGGGGAGCCGCAGCTCCTCAGAGAGCAGGAGGAGATGATTGTGGAGCTGCTGGAGGTGAAGGCAGGGGGACGCAGGAGACTCTCTCAGGTCACAAAAGCCAAAACAGAGCCTCTACCGGGACGAGATGCCGCTCCATTAGGGATGGAGTCTTAAGAAGGAGAGGCTAGGATTGCTGGTTTATAAACAATGCAGCATTTGAAAGGATCGAGTGAACCTATGCAGTTGAAGTCACAATTATTAGCTCTCCAGAATTATTAGCCCCCTGTATATTTTTTCCCCCAATTTCTGTTTAACGGAAAGATTTATTTAATTTTTTTTTTTTATCAACACCTTTCTGAACATAATAGTTTTTATAACTCATTTCTAATAACTGATTTCTCTTATCTTTGCCATGATGACATTACATAATATTTTACTAGATATTTTTTAAGATGCTAGTATTCAGCTTAAAGTGACCATTTTAAAAGCTTAAATCAGCTAATTTGGCAAGTCATTGTATGGCAGTGATTTGTTTTTGTGGACATACCAAAAACATATTGCTTAATAGAGCTAATAATATTGACCTTTAAAACGGTTTTAAAAAACTGCTTTTATTCTAGCTGAAAAAAAACGAATAAGACTTTCTCCAGAAGAAAAATATTATAGGAAATACTGTAAAAAAATTCTTGCTCTGTTAAATATTTAAAAAAGAAAAAAAATAATACACAGGAAGGCTAATAATTTTGACTTCCATTATAATTACTTTTTTTCTCTTGTTTTCTTAATGTTTGGGGCTTGCAGTTTTTTTTAAGTTACTTTGAGCTTATATTCTTTCCGAAATATATTTAGAAGCACAAATGTGTTGATGATAATAAATATAAAAGCATTGATAATAATGGACAGTTAACCCAAAACTGAAAATACCCTCATCTTTTACTCTCCCTAATGTGGTCTTAAGCAGTTATGAGTTTCTCAAAAGAAGACATTTTGAAGAATGTTGGTGCTGGCACCCATTGACAAAAATCTCTGGATGTCCAGTAAATGTGACAGAATCTTTATTTTTGGGTGAACTATCCCTTTAAAACATAAAACAGTGTTTATCAAGAACCAAAGACAGCATCATTTTTGCATTATATTATTCACCAGGTGAGCTACTAAGCAAGTTTACTACATTAGAATAGCCAAACATAGAGTATAGACTTAATTACCTATATTTATGTGATGCAGACATTAAATTGCAATGCTAGACAAATCATACTGTGGTAAAAAGGTGTTTTGAGGTCATCAGTTGAGGTTTTAAGTTACTAATTGATATTCCAATGTAATAAAGGCATACATTTTGTCAAAAATAATTTGCCCTTGCTACAAATTTATTATGCAAGATACTCAATACATAAAGAGAAAAAAACACATCATAATTATAAGAATGTGCACAGCAACTAGATGGCATTTAGCTGGTATATTTTTATTTCTTTTTTAAATGATCAAGGTGTTTAACCAATTAACACAAACTGCACAGACTGCATGGAATTTTTTTTAGGGTGACTTAAAGCCTTTTTGAAGGTATCATTGCACTGCGTATATAATTTTCTTTCGGTACAGGACACAAAGTTTGGGAAGGAGGTTGGACATTTTACTCTGAAAACAAGCATTTACCTAAAGGTCTCTTAAAGGGAGAGTTCACCCAAAACCGAAAACTCAAATTCTGTTAATAAGATATTTTAATGGGCGAGGCAGTGGCACAGTAGGTAGTGCTGTCGCCTCACAGCAAGAAGGTCGCTGGTTTAACAGCCTCGGCTGGGTCAGTTGGCGTTTCTGTGTAGAGTTTGCATGTTCTGCGATAGCGTGGGTTTCCTCCGGGTGCTCCGGTTTCCCCCACAGTCCAAAGACATGCGGTACAGGTGAATTGGGTAGGCTAAATTGTCCGTAGTGTGTGTGAATAAGTATGTATGTGTTTCCCAGTGATGGGTTGCGGCTGGAAGGGCATCCGCTGCATAAAACAAATGCTGGATGAGTTGGCAGTTCATTCCGCTGTGGCGACCCCGGATTAATAAAGGGACTAAGTCGAAAAGTGAATGAATGAATGAATGAATGAATGTAGATATTTTAATCAAAATGTTTTTGAAAGGCTCATTTTACAAGTCTCCTAGAGTTAAACAGTTAACTTAAACAATTATTATTTTGTGTTGCCATTTTTCCATTATTTTGACAGGATAGTAGGTTGACAGCAAGTGAAGTGGGAGAGAGAGGAAGTAGGATCAGGAAAGGTCCACAAGCCGGGATTCAAACTCGGGATGCCCGGAGCGCTGCCGCATCATATGTCAGCGCACTAACCACTGGGCTATCGCGCCGATGACTTGAACAATTTTTAAAAATAAATTAAGCTGATTTCTTGTTCTGGTGATGTCACTTTTAGCTTAGCTTAGCAGAATGAATTGAATGGGAATTGACAATTAGCGTTTCATTCAAGATTTTCAATCAGTTTTCCCATCTATGCTTGAGTCGTTTGTAGTTACATAGTGTAATAAAACTGGCGGAAAATTAAAAAACTATTTTTTTATTTATTTTTATTTTTTTACATTTTATAAACCGCGTTTGTTTACAATCATTCTATCAAACAATTTTTTTTTTTCATTGAGGGGAAATATTTTCACTGTGGATATAATTCCCCCACCAAAAAAGCTCATTTTAGATATTTGCACCATTATTCATGTATCAAATACAGACGATGAAGAATCAAACCAATATTTCATCCATAATACAGCATTTATCAAGCACCACCAATGAAATGATGCCATCAAATCCATGAATATTCCACAAAATAAAGCCTAAATCATACAGCAAAAGGGATTTTTTTTTTTGTATGATGTGTGTATAATTAGCAATTCCGTACTGAAGAAATCTTGAGATGTCACTGCTGGAGGTGCTGCTGTCGGGTCTCCAGCAGTCAACAATTAAGGCGCTGAGGTCACATGGGTTAATTACATATTGTCCCCCACTGGCTCAGATAATCTGTAGGGTGATACGAAATGTCAGAAAGGATTGAAGCGAGAGAGAGGGAAATAAAAAAACAAGGTATTGTGCACAATGTCACAACTGATCTGATCACCTTTTTATGAAAATCAGGCTTACACAGACACGGTGGAAAGCGTCGCTGGCTCGTTTATTTCCGAGTTTAAAGCAGTGTCGGCAGCTGGCGAGAGAGCTCTCGGTCTCTACTCGCCGATAAAACAGCGCAGCCTCGGGCTATTTACAGCACGCTGATATGCAGCTGACAACAGCACGTCCCGTGAGCACATCACTGCCTCCCAGAACACGCATCTGCTGGAGGTGATGTGCTAGACCTGCGCTAATGCTAATACCGGCCCATTATATGGCACTTTACATTTGAAATGCTAATACGCCAATGTAGATGCGTTAACATAAATGCTATGCTAACACAGATGCTTATTTACATTACTTACAGCAACAAAAACAGCTTCAAGGGAGCGTATTCTACACATTTAGCATTTAATTTTTCCCCTGATGTCCACTTAGAATATCCGTCAAGGTTTCTTGCACTGAAATGGTTGTAAATTGGCCTGTGTTTTCAGCCTTGCTCTGATCTGCAGGGGCTGGTCATACACAATGTGTTTTAGTGTGGCATCAGAGCATGTTTTTTTTCTTTTTTTTATTATTATTATTGTTATTATTATTTTTTTTTTTATTAAATTGTTGGATAATGTAAATATGACCAAAACAAATAATTTTGTGGCTTTTTTTTTGAGTATTTGTCAAGTTTGGAATCAGGTAAATGTGATTTAATTTGTTGTTTTTTTACATGTAGCCTATATATTAGCCATGCTGTATGGCAGGGGTGTCAAAGTCAATTCGGGGCTGGAGCCCTGCAGAGTTTAGTTCCAGCCCTGCTTCAAAACACCTATCTGTAGGTATCAAACAAGCCTAAAGCACTTAATTAGTTTGATCAGGTGTGTTTAATTAGGGTTGGAACTAAACTGCAGAGCTGCGGCCCTCCAGGAACTGGCTTTGACACATGTGTTGCATGTGAATGTGACTTAAAGGGCACCTATTATGTAAAAATCACTTTTATTAGGGGTTTAAACACAGTTGTGTGGCAGCAGTGTGTAAGTATAACCAGCTTCTAATGGCAAACATTTACTAATTTTTGTTTTTTATAATTAAAATTGATAAAAACAGTCTGCAGAAATGATTTGATTGACATTCTTCCGATGTACAGTGTCATCAGAGGGGGAAAACCCCACCCATTATTGACTATCTCTCCCTCATTAGCATAGGACATTAGTTTTGATTATTGAATCTGCCACTATCCTGACACATGAGCATTTATAGCTCCGCCCTTTTAAAAGAGGGCACAATCTCATTTGAATTTAAAGCGACAGTTACCACAATTTGTATCAAAGCCTAAAAAGGGCAGTTTCAAAGAGTTGTAAAACATTATTTATGGGGTATTTTAAGTTAAAACTTCACATTCACACACTCTTGGGACATCAGAGACTTGTATTACATCTTGTAAAAAGGGACATAATTTAATAATAATTGTAATAAATTGCATGTTTACAGTGAATTCTGTGTTAGAAGCTTCTTAGGAAGAAATAATCCTTTTTTGGGGGGATATTTAAACATTCTATATGCAAATGATCTTTTTTATAATTTGCTAGTACACTGTTTCTCAACCACGTTCCTGGAGGACCACCTCCACTGCATATTTTGGATGTCTCCTTTGTCACACCCATTACAGGTCTTTCAGTCTCTGCTAATGAGCTGATGATCAGAATCAGGTGTGTTTGGTTAAGGAGACATTAAAAATGTGCAGAGCCGGTGGTCCTCTAGGAACGTGGTTGAGAAACACTGGGCTAGTAAATAAGCTTATACTTAAAAAAAAAAAAAAAAAAAAAATATATATATATATATATATATATATATATATATATATATATATATATATATAATTTGTATGAATAAAAATAAATGGATGAATAAATTAATGAATAAATAAATAAATGACAAACTAAACTATAAGTAAAGTAGTTAATGGTAAATCAACACTAAAATATGCTGATTTGCTGCTTAAATTACCAGACATAAATGATGGTTGAAATACCATTAATAATAATTATTTCATTTTATTTTATTTTAATCCTGTCACAACAGAATTAAGGATCCAAGTGCAATTTAATAAGAGTATTCGTGTAAGCAGGCAATGGTCAAAATGGGCAAAACAGGTACATACAGGGCATCCAAAACATAATCGAAAACGGGCATAATGTCAAAAACTAGGCGGAGGTCAGAATATAACAAAATAACAAAACTAAGATCAGGAACACGACAGGCAAAAACAAATAGCAAACAAAACTAACATGATGACTGCAAACAAAGACCTGTTAGTCAGTCCTGAACTGGTGTACATGTGGTCTATGATGCTGCGTTCCCACCAGACGTGGAAGAAGCGTCAAGCGTGAGTGATTTACATGTTAAGTCAATGCAAAGACGCAAATAGACATCCTGCAGCGAGATATGCGCGAATGAGGCAGCATAAATGATGTGATTTGTGCGAATGAAGCAGCGCGAGTTGTTTTTTTATTTGTTTTTTTTGACACGCATTTTGCACGGATTTAAGTTGGAAAATCTGAACTTCAGCGGACATTCGCACCACATTAACCAATTAGGAGCTTTCTTTCTTGTATGGGCGTGATTATGATGTAGCGCCTGTTGTTGGTGTCCCAGGGGGAATCCTCCTGCCGACATCAGACAACAGTTAATCAAACTGGGCTCGGCTCAGTCTGAAGCACTGCTAAAAGCTTCCTTCATTCAGGACTCGGGCATGGCTCCATATGAATTGGTGCTGTTTTTCAGTCTTCCTAAAGCACATAAACACACTATTTTCTGAATAAAATCCATGTTAGCCATTTAGTAATGAAGCTAGAGTCACCGGGCAGACAGAATCCCTGTCCATCACGTGAATCCGCATCTATTGTGAAGTGAATTTGACATGCGACTGAAGCGGATGTGAAGCGAGTAAACAGATGATCAGTGATGATGGGATTCAGCTGTGTGTGAGTCATCAGTGGTGAACAGAAACCGGTGTGTGTGTGTGTGTGAAATGGCATGATGGGAATTGTAGTGCATTAGCATGATGTGTAGTTCACCAGCAATCTGCCAGGAGTGGATCGCTGGTGATCATGACAAATCCATGCCTCGGATATTACCTGTTAATGTAAAAAGTACATTTCTGACTCTGCATCAGCTGATTATCAATTAATAGTCACTTATTTTCATGCGGTTCCTTGCTTATGATCTCAAAAGTCATTTACCATAGTATATAATGAAAACTGATTATGTGAATGATAAATGATTATTAGATTTTTTGCTTCACCTAATTATGGGATGTTTGAATGTATGTTAAGCAATCTAATTCATAGCAAACTTGCTAAATTATTATTTTTTTCTCATGTTGTTAATACTATCATTAGGTTTAGAGACCATTTTGAAGGATGTAAACCATAACAATGGTCCTAATGTATTTCCTCTGTTACATTTTTCTGTTTTCCATAACTTCTGAGAATCCAAAAGGTCCACATATTGATAAATAATGTTATGACAGTGGTTTTAACGTTACGATATGACTGAATTGCCTCTTTTGTTACAGTTCTGAAATAGTATGACAACAAGTAAGAAATGTTTATGGGCTGTGCACTGATATCACCACATTGAAATGGTCCAGGGAAGAGATGGTCAAAGTTGGCCCATGGTAACCTTCGATTTATCCCACCATCCTATCTAAGAGCGGGAGAATGATTGGGATGGTTTGGAGACTGTCATTTCTAATTTAATAGGACCTTTTATTTGTTTGTTTTATTGTTAAGCTACAAAAAAAGGCTAACTGAAATTAAACGTTTCAATTTAAGAGGTGTCAATTATTCAGATTTAGTTTAAAATGTACATACTGTCACCCAACGGACAAAAGACTTTGGTGAGCAAAAGCAGAGTATTCACTACTAAACTCCAAGGTGTTATAAATGTGATTTGTTCATGTCTTATTGCAGTTATAATTTTATGCTGCATTAGGTAATATTCAAAGTAATGTTTTCTATTTATTCTTAAATATTATGACAATAAATTAGGAAATTACCCATGATGACTTTTAATGTGAAATAGTTTGGTATATTTATCTTCAGCCCATGGCTATCAATGATATTTGGTTTTTGGCCCTTCATATGAAAAGTTTGGGCCCTGGTCTAAAGTATACTTTTAGTGTAAGTGGTATTTTATTTATAGATTTAACCAACAGCGCCACTCCGATGTTTCATTTGTAAACATCTACAATACATACAGTACAACAATTTCCATATATTTTTATCTTTTTTTTATCTTTTTCATATAAAAAGTGCCACTCACTTTACACTGGGTTCAATAAAGTCTCATGAAACATTCAAGAAGCACCATAATATCCTTTTGCGGAAATGTTGTCACATGCAGGCCTGTTTCTCTAATGAAGCCTGGGTTGTCATTTTCAATGCGGGAGCGTAGGCAGACGGCAAAACGATGGTGGCACTGAAAACACAAGCGCTTGCCAAGCTGCACTAGCGGCTCACACCATGCAAAATAAAAAGTGATTTTGCAGCTGCGGTGTGTCATTGACCAATCAGAGGTGATTTTGTTCACAATCAAGCACTTTTGCCTCAATGCTACAATGAGTGTGCAGGACAATGTTCCCGTTCTTCACGCTGCTACTTTTGTGCATTGAAATAACAAGGTTATTTCAAGAGTGCTCAGTGAGAAACGTACTCCTTTTTTAAGGAGTTTTAGTTATTTCTCCTCATAAAGTCACCATAAATCAAACGTGAGAGTTTGTATTCTTATCATTTAATGGGATATTGCAGAATTTATCCTAGATTATTTATCTGGTTATATATACGTCATTTGATTTTTATGTATTTCCTTTGAATTTGTGTGCTCCGTGATCTTTCCCTCCCTCTCAAACTAAATCTCTGATTGGTGTTCAGTGGATTGGCTTGTGGGTGGGGCAACCTGTCACTCATATGAGATCCATCAATAGCAAACCAATCATCTGATCAATTATTCATCAAAATCAAGGAAAGCCCAACATTTTAATCTTATTCAAGAAGATGTTTTATGTAGAAAGTAATTTCATTAATTTTTCTTCAGATATTTATCAGGCATCGCCCCAGCGGAATGAACCACCAACTATTCCAGCATTTTTTTTTACGCAGCAGATATAGATTTGTATAAAATTGTTGAAATTAAAAATGTAGGTGCCCACATGATTAAAAAAAGCTTTTTATAGTAAACACTAGTGTTTTTGAATCATACTATAGTAAAGTGAAGTATACTGTACAGTAGATATTATAGTATTTGACACTTTTCTTACAGCATATTGTAGAGTGAACTGAAACTAATCTAATTCAAAAGTCATCAATCCCATATCAAAAGTTCCTGAAAGCAAAGAAGGTCAAGGTGCTCCAGGTTTGGCCATCCCAGTCACCAGACATGAACATTATTAAGCATGTCTGGGGTAAGATGAAGGAGAAGGCATTGAAGATGAATCCAAAGAATCTTGATGAACTCTGTGAGTCCTGCAAGAACGCTTTCTTTGCCATTCCAGATGACTTTATTAAGTGATTTGAGTCAGTGCAGAGATGTATGGAGTCATACACAATATTAATTCTTTTACCATGACTTTATATTCTATACTGTACGTTATTTCTGTTAAGTGACAAGGCTTTCGTCCAAGAAAAGTCAGATTTTACTGTCCTAAATAAATAATTCAAAATCAAGGCATGATCATATTTTATTTTGGTCAAATAAGCATAATCTAGAGGCCTTTGCCTTTCAAATAAGCCACTTCTGATGCCAAATGATTAACTAGTTGCTCTTACAACTGAGACTGACAACAAGACTTTTGTCAGGCAGTGTAGTATACTTTAATTTTTACTACAGTAATCTGTGGTGTTCTGTAGTATAATATACCCTAGAAGGTGTTGAAAACTACAATATTGGGTAATTTATGTTACTATAGTTGTTACTGTAAAATTTCCTCAACAGATCAATTCTAAAGTATGATATGGTATTTACTATGCATTACTATAGTATGTTTTATATAGATGGGGGCTGTTATGCACTGGTTGTTTACTATACTGTATTTCAAACAGGGTTTAAGAAAAATTTGGCATGCATGTCTTTGAAAATGAATTAAAGTCAAAAGACTTTTACTGCTTGTTCAAACTACTGATTTAAAATGAGTTGAAACAACAAGTCTTAAGGTTTTTTATTAGGGGGATAACTTAATTTTTTAGGTTCAATCCACTTAAATTTGTAAAAACGATTAAGTTAACTTTGATTTGTGTTGGGACAAGATGAAGGAATCTAGTGGAACCCAGCATTTTCACACTGAATTTAATAGTTTTTGGGATTGATAGTATAATATGTTGCTACTGTCTGTCAGTGACTCTTTTTGAAAGTATACTCTCTCATTGACAGTTTCCTTCATGAAAAAAACAAACAAAAAACCCAACTTTATTGATATGAATGAGCCGTTTATTCTGCCTAATATTTATGTACGGCTGGCAGCGTCCCTCAGAGTTGAGGCGTCTGTGATCCGGAGCTGTTAATTGACGTTGTAATTGTTGCTCTTTAATGATCTGTCAGACGTTTTCCCACACGGGATGCGGTTTTTGTTTGCAATCCGGGGCTTGATGGCTTTCTCGCTCTCCGCGCTGTGAGGAATAAGCTATTTGTGAGACTCTCGCCTGACTTGTTTCTTCTCTTTTTCTCTCTCTTTCAGTCCCTGGATGGATTTGTATTTGCACTAAACAAGGAGGGGAGGTTTTTGTACATCTCAGAGACGGTGTCCATATACCTGGGGCTTTCACAGGTGAGTGCACGTGAGATTTTTTTTTCGCTCTCCCATCTCTTCCCGTCCGGCGGTGCGGAAGAAAATCTGGACAAATTAGTGTTAGATAAACTCCTGCGGGTTTGTTAGCTGCTGTTTAATTCGCGGCGTTCGCGCCTGCATATTTTAAGCACCAGAGAGATGTTCTCATTGGAATGCTAGCGTGTTTCTGTGCTCCTGTTGGCTCGATCCAGGGCCTTTCAATAAACAGACAGATCGGCGAGGTCGGACGGTGAGAAAGTGACCTTCAGAACTCTTGCCGTCCTGTCTAGCTGAGCTTCATCTCAAGTGCTAGCAGGCTTCAATCAAAGCAGACATGGCTGCACAACAGGCAGCTTCTGTCGGAAAATCCACACAAATCATCAGAATGGTCTCTTGCTGGTCTTGTATGAAGAATTTAAAGAGCACAGGTGTGTTCAAGATGCTCACTGTACTGCTTACTGTAACAGTTTGCACATATTGTTTGTCTCAGATTGGACGTGATTTGAGATATGGACGACTTATTTTAGAAGAAAATGCTGTGGAGTTTGTTCATGCAGGTCGCAGTATGTGAGCATACACACACACTGCATGGAGTGCTGTATCCCATAATGCAATGCACTCCATTCGACCTTACTTTGCTGGTTTGACAAATGAAATGGAGGAAATGACAATGTTTTTAAGTCAAATGGAATTCTGGATGACAAACGGGTAAATACTGAAATATATTTTCTGAATAAACTTTATGCTGGTCTTGTTTACTGTTGGTTGCTAGGTTACCAATACTACAGTGAGCTGCTCTAATAACTTGATGGAAACGGATATGTATTATTTATTTATATTCTGTGACCAGATTCGCTTCATATTTGGATAGGAAAGGCTATATTAAGTATTGTGAATAATTCGTAATGTGGAGAGCTTATTTTAGAAGAAAATGCTGTGGAGTTTGTATATGCAGTTCGTAGTATGTTTGACCTTTCTTCTCTAGTTTGACAAATGAACTGAAGGAAATACCAATGTTTTTTAGTCAAAATTGAATTCTGTAAAAAAAGGGACTCCTTTCCCAAAATGCACCCTGTGTGCATTTTGAATTAATTATATTAGAAATGATTGATGGAAATTTTAAATAGAATTTCGGTATTTAATAATAATAAAAATAATAGTAATAAAAGCTTTTACACTCACTTGAGGTAGCGAATTTGGATGACAAAAAGGATAATGCTAATAATGAAATATATTTTTTGAATACACTCTGACGTATTGAAGTTTATGCTGGTCTTGTTTACTGTTGGTTGCTAGGTTACCAATACAACAGTGAGCTGCTCTAATAACTTGATGGAAACGTATATGAATATATTATTTTTATTCTGTAAACTCTGACAAGATTTGCTTCATATTTGGATAGAAAAAGCTATGTATTGTGAATAATTTGTGAAGTGGATAGCTTATTTTAGACGAAAATGCTGTGGAGTTTGTATATGCGGGTCACAGTATGTTCAACCTTTCTTTTCTAGTTTGGCAAAAACTGGAGAAAATACTAATGTTTTTAGTCAAATTGAATTCTGTTGAAAATCTGGAATCGTTTCCCAAAATGCACCCTACGTGCATTAATTATTATATTAGAAAGGAGTGATGACATTTTTTTGAAAATTTCGGAATTTAATTATTAATAATAATAAAAAAGTTTTTACACCCACTTAAGGTGGCTTTGGATGACAGAAAGGGTAATGCAAACAATAAAATATATTTTCTGAATAAACTGTGACGTAGGGAACATTATGCTGGTCTTGTTTACTGTTGGTTGCTAGGTTACTAATACTACAGTGAGCTGCTCTAATAACTTGATGTAAACGCATCTCACTTTTTTGAGAACTTTGACTAAGTTATTTTCATGTTTGAATAGAAAAGGCTAAATATTGTGAAAAATTTGCAATGTGGATAGCCTATTTTAGATGAAAATGCTGTGCAGTTTGTATATGCAGGTCACAGTATGCGAGTATACACACACACTGCATGGAGTGCTGTTCTTTTCTAGTTTGGCAAATGAACCAAAGGAAATACCAATGTTTTTTAGTCAAATTGTATTCTGTTGAAAATCTGGAATCTTTTCCCAGCATGCACCCTGTGTTAAGGTGCATTATGAGGTATTGTATAAGAAACAAGTGATGGAAATTTAAAATACAATTCAGGAAAAAAAGTTTTTACACTCACTTGAAGTGGTTTGGATGGGGAAAAAAAAGGGTAAAGCAAATAATGACATGCATTTGCTGAATGAACTCTGACGCAGTGAAAATTATGCTTGTCTTGTTTAATCAAATAACTTGATAACAACAACATCAAATAACAACTAATTTGCATTTGGGATTTAAATAATATAAATTTTTTTATAAACAAAGATTTGCTTCATGTTTGGATGTAAAAGGCTATAGATTGTGAATAATTTGGGATGTGGACAGCTTGTTTTAGAAGGAAATGCTGTGGTGTTTGTATATGCAGGATGAAGTATGTGAGTATACTGTATACACACACACTGCATGGAGTGCTGTATCCCATAATGCAATGCACTCCGTTTGACCTTTCTTTGCAACTTTGGCAAATGAACCAGAGGAAATACCAACTTTTTTTACTCAAATTGCGTTCTGTTGAAAATCTGGAATCACTTCCCCAAATGCACCCTGTATTAAGGCCCGTTTGGTAGTATGTATGATAAATGAGTGCTGGAAATTCTGAATAAAATTTTGAAATATAATAATAAAAAAACAAGTTTTTACACTCACTTGAGGTGACTTTGGACTTATGTTGAAAAAAATAGGGTAATACACATAGAGGGTATATACATACATACATACATACATACATACATACATACATACATACATACATACATACATACATACATTTTTTTATAAACTATTAAAAGATTTGCTTCATGTTTTGATGGAAAAGGCTGTAGATTGTGGATAGTTTAGGATGTGGACAGCTTGTTTTATTGCTATGGAGTTTGTATATGCAGGTCACAGTATGATAGTATACACACACACACACTGCATGAAGTGCTGTATCCCATAATGCAATGCACCCCGTAATGCGCTCCATAATGCAGTACCCTTTTTTGTGCGAAAAAAGGACAATGCAAATAATGAAATACATTTACCGAATAGACTCGCAGTGAACATTATGCTTGTCTTGTTTATTGTTGGTCGCTAGGTTACCAATACTACAGTGACCTGCTCTAATAATTTGATGGAAACACACCGAATGCACATTTGGTAATTCACATATTTTATTATTATTTTTGTCGTTTAAAAGTTTGAATTTTAAACTGAGAACCGTGTACTACAAATGTTTTAGCATTTTTCAAACAACAGATAAACTGGAGATGTTGCTTGAATTGTTCTGTCAGACTGTGAACATGCTGTGTGCTAGTTTACCAATACTACTACTACTTACTACTACTTTTTTGACAAAGATTTGCTTCCGTTTAGAATGGAAATCCAGCAATAAATTGTAAATAATTTGGATTAAGGACAGTTAATTGCAGAAGAAAATGCTATGGAGTTTGTACATGTGGTGCACAGTACTGTATGTAAGGTTCCCAAATGTGAACTGTATCCACATTTTGGTAATGTTTCCCACAATGCATTTCACTTCTTTTAATCATTCTTTTTTTTTTTAACCGCAAATGAACCGGAGACTGCAATATATATATATATATATATATATATATATATATATATATATATATATATATATATATATATATATATATATATATATATATATATATATATATATATATATATTGTTTTACTGACATAATTTTGTTAAAAATCTGGAACATTAGCAGAAAGTATAGCATGTATACAATGCATATGTGTGTATGGGTTTGTGTTTTTGCATACATACTCATTTTTTTTAAATAATATTCAGTCCGGTTCAAGTATAGCAACGACCTGTCAGATCTTGAACATTGTAAACATTGAGTTTATATTATGAAAGAAACAGTAGCTGTAAAAGACTATTCAAATTTCCGCTAGATAGAAGGATTGAGATATGAATTAAGAAGAGGAGACTAAAGCAAACTCCAAATTAATTCAGCATTAATTGATTGATGATTTTTATCAAATAATTGATTAATTCTCAAAATCCGGGCTTTTGGAATTTGGCTTGCTCTTTTTTTCTCTGGCATTATCTTTAGGTTGGCCTGCTGATAAAGTGCTTGTAAAGTCTTTAGTCTAAGTAGGTTTTATTATCTTACATGGTTAAGCTTATCCCATAACTCTCCTGATCTTAATTGCTAAACCTTTTTTCTGTGTTAATCTGTCCTGGAGGCCACAAATTTATAAGGTGTAGTTCATTATTTTTTGTCATTAATTGGATGAGCAATTTGCCAGCTTTTCGGCATTGACAGTTTTATGCATTTTGTGCTACAACAGACGGTTATGTATGATTTCATAAAAATGCTAGTTTCCTAGTTTAACTTCGGTTCCCTGAGCAGTTAATTAACATTTGTTGAAATTAGATTTTTGGTGCTTAGTTAATGCACATCTCCAGCCATGCAAGTAATCAGCAGGATAGCTTATCTTTTTTTTAATGTTTGATAAGTAAACTTCTGATAATACAGGGAATATGAATTTTCGCTTCAGTCAGTTGGACATTTTTGCCTTCAGAACTGCTTTTATTCTTCATGGCATTGATTCAGGTGCTAAATGCATCCTTCAGAGAACAAAAGACTGTCAACTTTCATTTCTTGCCAACTTTAGGCCATTGCACAGCACATTCCAGAGATTTCTTTGGTCAATCACCGGAGTAGGCTACACAAGACCTAAACTCAAACCTATATGGTTTTGCCTTCAGATTTGCATTAAAGGGATAGTTCATCTAATACTATACAAAAAAGTCTGGCATTATTTACTTCACAAACCTGAGTTTCTTTGTTCCGTTGAACACAAAAAAAAGATATTTTGAATAACGTTGAATCCTGAAACCATTGACTTCCATTGTATTTGGTTTTCCTGCTACAAGTCAGTGGTTACAGATTTTCATCTTTTTTTTTTATGTTCAACAAAGAAACTCATAAAGGATCAGAACCACTTGAGAGAGTGAATAATGAGTAAATTTTTGTTTTTGGGGTAAAAATGCCCAAAAATCCCCTTAAATTGCCTGAATTTCTCATTCTGATGCTTTTTATCCGCCTTTAACAAGTTGAACTCCAGATAAATTTGACCTCCTTTAAATTCCTAAACGCATTGAGTTCCTGTGATGTGATTGGCTGATCAGATATTTGTGTTAACAAACAGTCAAACTGATGTACCTAATAGACCATTACTATGAAAATTTCCTGCGTTTTGTAAAAGTATTTCATAACCATAACAAGAGGTAATGCAATGAAAACTTTACATTAAAACACCTGCCATAAGGTTATTTATCAATATGTGGAGCTTTCTCGATTCTCGGAAGCTAAAACTGTCAAACTGGAATTACATTAGGACTATTAGTTTGCATTTCCATTATGTATTTTTATATGCAATATTCCAAAATATGAATAAAAATAGCTAATTCTGAACCCAACATAATAGTCACAAATACCCATTCAAACCTACAACATTCTACAATATAGGATCTCAGCGTTGCAATGGTAAGAGGCAGCAAATCTGCTCAGACGGCTCTGATTTCCTAAAAGAGCTAATGATGGAGGTTATTAAAGATTCAGGGCTTGAACCGAACCGCGGCCATTACACTAGGCACAGTCGATAGCGTGACCTTTTAGCACCGCGGCTCAATCATACGAGCGCTCAGCTGCTCAAATCCTGCCCTGCTCTCAGACAGATACTGCAGGCCACTAGAGGAGCACTAATCTCTAAATCGAGCTCTTCCTCAATCCCTTTGAAAGTAGATAGGAAGCGTCCAGTCATGGAGTCCACTGGCCCCGTAATGACATGAGCAGGACCTGGCTGTGATTTCAGAGCGGCTGTGCAGTGGTCAATGACAGGCTGATTCATGGGTTGTATTGTGGAGCGCTTGAGTTTGATTTTAGGTTGCAAGGTTAGTTTGCTGGTTGTTTGGTTTAAAGCTCTCATTAGGTAACTGCAATGTTTCCGGTTTCATATCTCATTTGTTTGTTATTATTTTCTCTGCAGAGAAATTGTTTTCATTCACACTCTCCATCAGACGCAGTGGACAGTATGTAATAGTATTAAATGTTTATTTTGTTTGATTTCAATCTATATTATTCTCATTATTGTATGAAATGTTTTAGCTACTACTACTACTACTACTGATAATAATAATAATAATAATTATTATTATTATTATTATTATTATTATTATTATTATTATTATTATTATTATTATTATTATTATTATTATTATTATTATTATTATTATTATTATTATTATTATTATTATTATTATTATTATATTGTTGGTGTGCTTAATAATAATAATAATAATAATAATAATAACAACAATAATAATAATAATACTACAAATAAATACTATTTTGTTTATAATACATAATAATAATAGTTGTATTAATGTTGTTGTTGTTGTTGTTGTTGTTGTTTAAGTCCTTCAGGCTTGTTTGCAACATAAACAGGTGTGTTGAAGCAGGGCTGGAACTAAACTCTGCAGGACACCGGCCCTCTAGGAATTTACTTTGACACCCCTGCTAACTTATTTCATTAGGTTGATTTATATTTCAACTATGTTTTTAAGTTATTCAAATTTTAACTTCATGTTTAGGCCACTTTAATTGATGCAAGTTGAAATAACTTAAAGTTAAGGCAAAAAAATATATTACAGTGTTCTAGTAGTTAAATATTTATTTTTATTTATTATATTTACTGCAATATGAATTGTCATTGAATGAAGTGTTTATCTGTTTTAAAATATTTGCAATTGATTAGTTAAGCATGTAATAATAAAATGTAAAAAAAATGTAATAATAAAATAATTAATTATTATTATTATTATATGAAAGTGTTACATATTTGTTTTTAAATCCTACTAATAATAATAATAATTATATTAATAATAATAATAATTAATATTATTTTTGTTAGTTGTTACTGTTGTTATTTAATAACAAATATAAAATTTACTGTAAATTTATATAATAATAATAATAATAATAATAATAATAATAATAATAATAATATTATTATTATTATTATTATTATTATTATTATTATTATTATTATTATTATATTAAATTGTTGTTATATATTTTATTTGTTATGATAATAGTTAATATTATTTTGGGTTTTAGTTGTTATTTAATAATGAATATATTATTTAACAATATATTATTATTATTATTATTATTATTATTATTATTATTATTATTATTATTATTATTAAGCTTAAATCCATATTAACTATCATATCATATATTTCACAAGTTAATATGTTTTACAAATTAAAATTCCTGTCCTACATTATTCCTCACTGAAGAATCAGGCTTTTTTCACATAGACATATATCACAGTACTGAATGCAAACACCAATTCATGTTAATTTTAAACAGCAAGTTTCTCTATACTTTAGATTGTGACTCCAGGTGTGTGTGTTTATTTATTTTATTTATTTATTTTTGTGCACATCCTCTGTCCGACCGTCCCTCCTCTTGGCTCTCCTCAGGTCAGTGAGCGAAGGATGCGAAATTGCTTTTCTCTCCATGGCCATTGACCACCTTGTGTTAGATTAATGTGCGCAGAGCGGAGAATCCTGCAGACTTTTACATCAAGCACAAGCACTTTACCATGATGACAGTACATACTATTTCACTAGATACTTTTCAAGATACTAGTATTCAGCTTAAAGTGACATTTAAAGGTTTAACTAGGTTTATTAGGCAAGTTTTGGTAATTAGCCAAGTCGTTGTATAACAGTGGTTTGTTACAGGCAATTGAAACAAAATATCGCTTAAAAGGGCTCATAATATTGAACTTAAAGTGGCTTTAAAGAAATTAAAAGCTGCTTTCATTCAAGCCGAAATAAAACAAAAGACTTTCTCTAGAAGAAAAAATATTACAGGAAATACTGTGAAAAATTCCTTGCTCTGTCAAATATCATTTGGGAAATATTTGTAATAAATAGACAGGAGGGCTAATAATTCTTTTTCTTCTCTTCAACTCTGTTCTCAGATTCATCCAATAACAAGGTTTCGCTTTTGAAGCCCTCATACTCCTCTTTTTCATCCTCATCTGTATTATTCAGCTCAACAGATGGCTGTTTATCCGTTTTGCCGCGCTAATAGCTGTTATCATTTAGCTTCTGCATGTAAATAGGCATATGTTGCCAAATTTTTCACTTGTCTGGGTTTTTCATCCCTCTCTGCTTGGCTTCTGCACCGGGTGATTAGTTCATCTCCAATAATTAATACATGATGGATGCACGCATGTCTTCTCCAGATTAATGGCCAGGTTTGTCATTATACGGTTGACTTGGGATTTTTTTGGGAGGGAGATTTTGGCTTTTTATGATTGGGATTAAGATGTGTTTTGGTCAGTCAGATCATAAGCAGATGAGGGAGATATGTTGCCTTTGCACCTGATGTTTAGATGTATAGATTTTATATACTTTTAGACAATTTCAGTCACTTTTTTTGATGAGGGAGGGTCTGTCGAACATGTGTAGCCTTTTTAACTTTTTTTTTAATATAATATAAAAAAAATTATATTACATAATAAAATAATATTACAAAAAATACAATAAAAAGTCATAAAAAATCATATTTTTTGCAATATCAGATCAATTTCATACACAATGGTAATTCAAAGTGCTTTACATAAACGAGAATAAAAGAAACAAAAAAAATGATTTAAAGAATTAAGTGATTAAAGACAGATTAAAATGTTCAAACAGGTTATAAAAGAAAGAAAAAGTAAAGAAAGACATAATAGTGCGACCTGTGGGACATAGCACAGTGCTCATTCAGTAAAGGCACAGCTAAACAGATGTGTGTTCAGTCTTGATTTGAATGTGCCTAATGTTGGAGCACATCTGATCATTTCTGAAAGCTGATCCAGCAGCGGAGGGCGGAATAGCTGAATGCCAATCCACCCTGCTTTGATTGAACTATTGGAATTTCTAATTTACTTGATCCTAAAGATCTGAGTGACCTGTTAGGTTTGCATTCAGTGAGCGTATTTATAATGTAGTGAGCTTCTAGGCCATTTAGTGATTTATAGACGAGTAATAAAACTTTAAAATCTATTCTGAATGTAACTGGGAGCCAATGTAAAGAACTGAGGACAGGTGTGATGTGCTCTGATTTTCTGGTTCTGGTCAGAATCCTGGCAGCAGTGTTCTGGAAGAGCTTCAACTGTCTTTTTGGGAAGGCCAGTGGGGAGTCCCTTACAGTAATCCACCCTGCTGCTGATAAAAGCATGAACAAGTTTCTCTTATATATATATTAGTTCATTTGACCTACTGTACAGTCAGAAAATCCCAGTTAAAACTATATGATATTCATATTTTTTTTACTGTTAAATATACTGAGTAAATGTTGAAACAGTGAAATCAATTAAACAGATTGTTTACCATTTGTATATTTACTCATTATTTACTCCTCTGAAAGTGCTTCCAGACCTTTAAGTTTATTTTTTTCTGTTAAACACAAAATGATTTTGTGAATATAATATTTTGAATGGTGTTAGAATCCTGTAACCATTGACATCAATAGTAAGGAAAACAAACACTTTGGAATTAATCCGGATTTTGGGTTTCCAGCTTTCTTCAAAATTGTCTTTTTTTTGTGCGTGTTCAATGGAAAAAAGAAACTCTAACAGGTTTGTGACAAGTAAATGATCACAGAATTTTCAGTTTTGGGAAAGCATACCCTTTAAATATACAGCAAGGAATAGAAGTATTAAACACGTCGTGTTTTTTTCCTGGAAAAAATATTTTTTCAAAGGAGCTGTTATAAACAAGTTCTGTGTAATAACAATGGAATGACTAAAGGAGAAAGTGCTGAACTACTGAAACCTATTTAATACTTTATTAAAAAAAAGGCTTATTTTGGTGATGGCAGCTTCCAATGTGGAGAATGAAGCCACATGCATTGTTCAGGTGTGAGTTTTTCACAGACTTTAACAGAGTGTAAAAATCCTGATGGTTCTGTGGGTCTCGTCTATCAAATCTGCTCTTTATTTTGTATTTTCTAGTGGATTCAAGTCAGGTGATTGGCTGAGCCATTCTACAGCTTGATTTTCTTTCTTTGAAAGCATTTGAGAGTTCCCTTGGCTTTGCTGTAAAGTATATGCATTAATTAACATTAACTAAAACAACCTTATTGTAAAGTGTGACCATTTTATTACACATAATTAACTAATTAGATTTATTTTCTTTACATATATTGATTTCTTTGGTTGTTACCAACATCCAGTGAAAATGTCAAGTCAACAGCACCTTTAGAAATATGTTTGTTTCTAATATATTTTTTTCTGAGAAAAATGGTGACATGTTCAATACTTATTTCTCCACTGTATTTATGTTCCTTCTCATAAACAGTTCCTAATACAGCATTTATACAGTTTAACATTTACACACATTGTCTACACTTGTTATTGTTATTTTCATGCAAGGGATCAAGTGGAAAAAACGGATCATTTAACATTTTGGTGACTGAAATAAGCTATTGCAACAGCATATTAATGATTTTATACAAACAATAAACCTGAGTTTATTTAAATATGAGTTTCTTTATTCAGTTTTATTATATTTTGTAAATATAAAGTTTTAAAGGATGTTACATATTTACAAAAATTTACTTCCGTAATGGGACCAAAAAAAATTACTATGAGTCAATACCTACAGATTTCCAGCTTGCTTTTGTATTTAATTATTAGGTAATATTTTATTTTAGGTCACAATTCATGGTATTTGTAACGAGAGTCCACTAAAGGTGAGTGCATTGAACTCAATTGCAGTTTATTAACCAAAAGTGCAAAATAACCAGAACAAGAATTTAACACTAAACTTGGCATAAATAGAAAAACGAAACGTGAAAATAACCCAAAATAAACTCATGGCTTGACATGACAAAGCAAAAACAAACAAACTCACCAACAGAGGTTACACAAACAAAGCTAGACCAAGAACAAGGAAACATGAGAGTACTTGTATCTGAGATTACTTGAGTCTGGTTTATCTCAAGGTTTTTTTCTTCACTTCACCGATTAGTGAAGTTTTTTTTTTTTTTTTTCCTCTCCGCTGTCGCCACTGGCTTGCATGGTTTGGGATCTGTAGAGCTGCGCATCGTTGGATTTGCTCTTCAGTGTTTGGACACTCAGTAGTGATTATTAAACCACACTGAACTGAGCTGAACTGAACTTAAACACAGAAAAACTGAACTACACTGTTTTAATTTACTATGACCTTTTATATGAAGCTGCTTTGACACAATCTACATTGTAAAAGCGCTATACAAATAAAGGTGTATTGAATTGAATTGAATATCAAACAACAAGGATCACATGACATGAAACAACCAAGGAGAAAACAGGCACATGACAAGAACACCCAGTGAAGAACAAGTCACTAGACTAAATCAACCAAAGAAAATGTGACAGGGCAGGAAACAGGAAGACAAGACTAAATTACAAAATAAAAGGCAAGACACCATGACACACCTCACAGTATTTAACAAACCATTAACTAACACTACTAGCTTAATAAACTACTAATTACCTGCTCATTAATTAGTTAGTGAGGTAGAACTTTGATTTGAACTTTGGGTAGGATTAGGCATGCAGAATAGAATCATACTTTTATAACTACTAATAAACATTTAATATCTTAATAATAGACATGCAGGTAATAATCCAGTAGTTAATAACATGAATTGTGACTTAAATTATTATTATTATTATTATTATTATTATTATTATTATTTTGTGTTAAATTAAATTTTTGTGTGAACTATCCCTTTAATTCCACTGTAAACAGAGCCTTTGAGGCCTTCGCAAACCTTGTCGCAGGTCAGCATGTTTCCCAGTGTTGGACGGGGCGTTCGGTCAGCTGTCTGTTTGGTAATTGAGATGTGTATGTTTGCTTTTGTGTAACAGATGGCGCCGTGTGCTTACGCTGATGGCTAGGAAAATAATAATTGCATTATTCCGGCCAAAAGAATATTAGCTTCTGGAATATGGCCATTCGCAAGCCGGCACCCCTGCCAGTACAGCATATGCACTCGCATGGACTAGATATCCAAGGAAATTGATACATCTGGAATAAAGCGACCATCTGAGGTCTCATCTGCCCCGTAGGATTTAGATTTAACCGCGTTCCCGTTCCGTAACCGCCGGCTTAGCTGCGGTACAGTATGTGCGGTGACATCTGAAGGCCGCGGATAACGTGCCATATGCTGGAGGAATTTTGCTGCTGTCGGTTTGTCAATAGTGACGGATCTGGAATGCCTCCAGGAATATGCGAGGAAGGGCCGTCTTTTTTTTCTTCTCGCTGCTCCATCTTCATTCATCTGCATGGTGAAGGAGGCGCAGGGGTTGAATGTAAACATCTGCTGTGCCGCGGGTCGCATTCGTCCACCGTTACATTCCCACATGGTCCGGCCTCATCCCTGTCGCTCCAGCCAGGGAGACTCGAGGAATAGCAGATCTATTAGCATAAACGTCTGGTTGAATGTCTGATCACATCTTTGTGTGCGGGTCACCCTCGGACCTTGCTTTATCTCCATCACTTGTTCGCCACGCCTGCCGTGTCTCCAACATTCATCCTCTCAGGACAGGCTTTTGAATGTTAGTGCGAGTGGTGAAGCTGTCTGGGTGGAAAACTTGTTGGTGTCTGGGTCATATTTCACAAAATTGAAGGAGAGAAATGTTAATTGTGTGTGATTTTTCTCTGATTTGTAAATGGCTTAAAAGCCTGATATATTTTCTATCAAGTGAACATTTGGTTGAAGCTTTTTTCGATTCAGTTCAAGTTTATTGGTATAGTGCTTTTCACAATAGTTATTGCTTCAAAGCAGCTTTACAAAAGGTGCCTGTTATTGCATTACAATCAAAATCAGAAATGTGTAGAAGTCCATCTATTAGCCCAATGACGAAACTAACAGCATGGTCGAAGGTTAAATGCATGTAAGCCTTTTCTATAGCTTCTGAAAAGAATTGTGTTATTTATTAGAATTTATTTACATTTTGTTTTTCAGACCCGAATTTAATCTGACTCCAATTTTAAGTGACTGTCAAAGTTGGAATGTATTTCTAATTGTTTTTTTTTTTTATTAGAATATGCTACTTGCATATTTCAATAACAAACTATTAGAAATACAGATGGGATCACATACAAAGAGAACAAAACAACAAAGACATGAAAAAAGAAAAGTGTGTGTGTGTTAAGGTAACTAGGTGAATGGTCAGTACATACATAAGGGAAAAAAATAAATAAATAAAAAAAAAATATATATATATATATATATATATATATATATATATATATATATATATATATATATATATATATACACACACACACAACAGTTCTGTCTGGTTCTTGAATCTGATTGCCGTGCGATATTTTGCCAGTGACATCACACAAAGGCCTCTTCACCCTTCACCTCTGTGTATTACTTCGCCCACATACAGTCAGCAATAAGCAGAGACGCTACAGTTTGACAAATATTACTGCTGTTAGACAACAAAATGTACTTTTGGGTTTTTTTTTTTAGTCGAGAATGTAGTTGTTTAGATTGCAACTATGCAGTTTATTTGTAAGAATAGTGCCTATTTTAAAATATTTACAATTTCTGAGAGAGCTCGTCAGCGGCCAAAGACTGTTGACGTTGTCTATCCACAAGATGGCGCCACAACCGCATAATAAGCCCTTGCTTAGTGTGTTTTCTTGAGCGTGAATAAGAAGCTGAAAAACGGAAGTGTCGTGGTTTTTAAGGTGGACCGGATGTAGTCAATAAGAAACTGCGAATAAGAAGCTTGATTCAGTCTCGTCCCTATTTATCGCAAACACAACAGCAGTCTGATAGTGATTGCTCTGCTTTTTTCAAGGTTAATTATTGTGATATTGTAACGGTCGCTTTATGTTTGATATGCATTGTGTATAAAAGTCCCCTTTAAGATGACTATTTCTGTGGTTGTTTTACCTTTTAGATGTAAGCACGCATGTATGGGGGCTGAGTTCAGTTCTGGCGAGCTCTGAGAAGTGTGTGATTGTCGCTCTACTGCTGTATCTTTCTTTTATTTCAATAATACAAAAAAATTGTCGTTGACTGGCATGTATGTAGTCAACAGCACTTGGGAGAAACGCATAAAAGCCAATATATAGAGCGAATTAGTTTCTGTCTCCTTTTTTTATCATTTTTTTATCCTTTAAAGTCAAGGTAAACGCTGGGACACCTGGCACCCGTCACAATACCAACGGCAACAGAGAAATACTGTAGACTGTAGGGAGATATTTCTGTAGACAGATGGCATTTCATGTCACGTTCAGGCTTGTAATCTTAAAATGTGAGCAAAATCAGCTGTTTTGTCCTCACCCTAAGGGGGTCACACACCAGAAGCGCAGCTTCACATTACGCTATAGAGAATCATTCAAATACTAGCTCTAAAGTGACGTTGGTGAATTAGTAATGGCTTCTGCTGTTCTGACGTCAGCTGCAGATGTGAATGAATGGCGGAAGAAAGTAGTTCCTAATACAAAAGGGTTTTAGACACTCCGTGTTTGATTTTCTTTTTTATATACAAGATTGTGCCGTCAAATTGTTGTATAAACGCAATATCACACGAGTAGCAATGCGATTATGGCTGTATATCAACACTGGTGGGGCGCTAAGGCACTCGGCCTGCGGCGTTGTGCCAACGCACGCCTCCCAGCAGTGCTGATATACAGCCATATTGCACTGCTACTTGTGTGATATTGCTCATATATATATATATATATATATATATATATATATATATATATATATATATATATATATATATATATATATATATATATATATATATATATATATATCTCAGGATGGTTTGAATAGAACAGTTGAACAGCTGGTTTCCTGATCTCCTCAGATCATAAAGTTTATTGTTTTATTGCATAGCAATTCTTGTGGTCTTGTCTCATGAAATTCCATCACAATTTACAGGGTCTAGTATTACAAAGAGATTTAGCCAGCCTTACAAATGTTTAGGGTTGTTGATTACCATAATTTTATTAGTTACTAATAACTTTGATTAACTAGTAATTAATAACTTTTAACAGTTAACGTTATTAAATATAGAAGTAGTTAAATTGCAATTATATAGTATATAGGTAATGTCTATGTGTAGATGTTCAATGAAGTGTATTTGTGTATTAAGTGTGTGTGTTGTGGAAATAGAGAACAAAAAACAATTCATTTGTTTCACTTGTTTACTTTGTCTTTATTTATTTATTTAACATTTAATGAAAAATATCAAGATAATATCTATAATCTGCATTGTTTTCAAACAGATTTCCGAAAATAAAGCCAAACCCTGAACAATGAAACAATGGAGAATAATTCCACCGGCCCCATCAAGGTAGAGTCGGAAATATCACTAAAAAGGATAATAAGTATTCTTTTATTTATGATGCTGTGGCTGCCGAGGGTCAGCATTTGCATGTGAGCCTGTAGCGGTGCAGCGAGAGACAGGGGCAGAGGAAGGTCATGTTTAATTGAGCTGCCCGTGATCCACAGCACTCCCATTACTGCACCTCCTGTTCCGACTGTTCCTCCTGCCCCTTTTGCAATTCCTTCACCTCCTGATTTCTTGCACCTCCTGCTCTTCCTACACCTTCACCTCCTGCTCCTATTGCATCTCCTGCTTCTCCAACACGTTCTTCACTTCCTGCTCCTTTTGCACCTTCTGCACCTTTTTCATCTCCTGCTCCTCTTGTAACTTCATCTTCTGCTCCTCTTGTACTTTCCACACCACCTGCTCCAGCTTAAACTTCACCCCCTGTGCCTTCTTCACATCTTGCTCATCCTACACCTTCTTTACCTCCAACTCCTCCTGCACCTTCACCTCCTACACCTTCTTCACATCCTGCTCCTCTTGTACCTTTTTTACCTCTTGCTCCTCTTGCATCTCCTGCACCTCTTTAACCTCTTGCTTCTATTGTACTTTCTTCCCCTCCTTCTCCTCTTGTACTTCACATCCTTCTCCTCCTGTACTTTCTTCACCTCGTTCTCTTCTTTTACTTCACCTCCTTCTCTTCTTTTACTTTCTTCACCTCCTTCTCCTCTTGTATTTTCTTTACCCCTGCTCCTCTTGTAATTTTTTCACCTCCTTTTTTTTACTTTCTTCGCCTCCTCTTTTACTTTTTCATCTCCTGCTCCTCTTGTACCTTCACCTTCTGTTCCTCTTGTACTTTCTTCACCTACTTCTCCTCTTGTACCTTTTTCATCGCCTGCTCCTCTTGTACTTTATTCACCGCCTGCTCCTCTTTTACTTCACATCTTGCTTCCATTTTACTTTCTTCACCGCCTCCTTCTCTTTTACTTTCTTCACCTCCTGCTCCTCTTGTACTTTCTTCACCGCCTCCTTCTCTTTCACTTTCTTCACCTCCTTCTCCTCTTGTACTTCTTTCATCTCCTTCTCCTCCTGTACTTTCTTCCTCCTGCTCCTCTTGTACTTTCTTCACCTCCTGCTCCAATTTTACTTTCTTCACCTCCTTCTCCTCTTGTACCTTCTTCACCCCTGTCTCCTTTACTTTATTTGCCTCCTGCTTCTCTTTTACTTTCTTCAACCCTTGCTTCTCGTGTACCTCATTCCCCTCTTTATCCTTCTTCATTATTTGCTCCTTTTACCTTCACCTCCTGCTCTTCTTTTACCTTCTTTACCTCCTGCTCTTCTTTTACTTCACCCCCTGCTCCCCTTTCTTCACATCCTTCTCCTCTTTATTTTCTTCAGCTCCTGCTCCTCTTGTACCTCCTTCACCCCCTTTTACCTTATTTGCCTCCTGCTTCTTTTACTTTTTTCAACTCTTGCTTCTCCTGTACCTTCTTCACCTCCTTCCCCTCTTTTACTTTCTTCACCTTCACCTTCTGCTTTTCTTTTACTTTTTTCACTCCCTGCTCCCCTTTCTTCACATCCTTCTGCTCTTTATTTTCGTCAGCTCCTGCTCTTCTTGTACCTTCTTCACCCTCTTCTCCTCTTTTACTTTCTTCACCTCCTGCTCCACTTTTACTTCACCTCCAACTTCTTTTTTACGTTCTTCATCCCCTGCTCCTCTTGTACTTCCTTTGCCTCCTTCTCCTCTTTTACTTTCTTCGCCTCTTGCTTCTGTTTTACTTTCTTCACCTCCTGTTCCTCTTGTACTTTCTTCACCTCCTGTTCCTCTTGTACTTTCTTCACCACCTCCTTCTCCTCTATTATTTTTTCTCCTGTTCCTCTTGTACTTTCTTCACCTCCTGTTCCTCTTGTACTTTCTTCACCACCTCCTTCTCCTCTATTATTTTCTTCACCTCCTGTTCCTCTTGTACTTTCTTCACCACCTCCTTCTCCTCTATTATTTTCTTCACCTCCTGTTCCTCTTGTACTTTCTTCACCTCCTTCTCTATTATTTTTTTCACCTCCTGTTCCTCTTGTACTTTCTTCACCTCCTGTTGCTCTTGTACTTTCTTCACCACCTCCTTCTCCTCTATTATTTTTTTCACCTCCTGTTCCTCTTGTACTTTCTTCACCTCCTGCTCTTCCTGATTCCCTCCTCTTGTACAAAGTTGTTTATTATTTAAAAATATATATCACATTTATTAATCATTAATAATAATACAAAATAAGAAGAACATCTAACATTTAATCACAACATATAAAATAAGCTAAATGTTACACTGTATATTTACAATATTTTAGTAAACTATCAATGGCGTTACTGAAAATTGCATGTTATTTTGTCTTTTTTTTTAACCACCATGAATTCTTAAAGCACAATTATGTTTTAAAACAGAAAGGACCTTTTACATATTTAGATGGCTTGTGTGTTTTTATCTCTGCTGCTGAATAAGGGCCCACATGCGTCGGCCACACGGGACCGGAAAAACAGTGACTGGCGGAAGCGTTTCCCTGCTACTACAAGGAACGTGACTTAAAAACATCATTAATTCACAACATTTAAATTGATAAGTGCTTGGAGCCAAAGACTACAAGGGCACTTTGAAAAGCAAATAGCGACCCAGTGAAGAAATTGATTTTTTCCTGCTGAAAATGACTGCATGATGCATCATTTGACTGCACTGCGTCCAAGTGCTTGACAGAGATAATCTCAGCAATCCCACAGGTGACCTTATCGTTCTCGGCAGGGCAGGCGGCGTCTTTGTGCATGTCAAGGTTTCCTGGGCGGCGTCCTTTGGGGAACCAAAGTTAGACCTTCTCCATCTTGATGTCAAGCTGGAAACATTATGGAAAAGATGAAGTATCAGCGGTAATCTCAAAGTCAACAAAGGCCATTCATAATTGGATGAGTGGAAAATTAGAGGTGCTGTAGATAGTCTGCATGGCAATTGTCAAACAATAGATGATGCTTTGTGCTAAAGTGACTTGACTGCAAGAGAAGATGGAGAGGAATAGAGAAAGGGAGAGAGTTTGTGAAAGCCTGTAGGAGCTGTGAGTGTTTTAACTGAAGAACAGATGGTTTGGCGGCACATTGTCAAGGTCAGGGAACTTTAGAAGGTGTTTCTTTAGTGTCTTTTGTCTTCATATTAGCACTTTAGACCGTTGGATTCATCTATTAGACAGAACTTGGATATTCTGCATATTTATTAATCATTTAAATTGCTAATTTGTCTTTTATATACACTCTTAGTGTATGCTTACACTTGTAATTTGGTTCTCTTAGTTGTTTTGTGCTCACTCATTGTATGTGTGTACATAAGATGGTATGTTATTTAGAATTTTACAAATTATGAAGAACGTATAATATGTTTAAGGAGTCAAAACAGCATCAGGAACTGCATCACAGTTTCTCAGTGAAAATTATTACTAAATTTTTATTTTCTTTGTGTCATTGGAAAAGTTCACTGATTATATCTGTATCGTGTGTTTTAATTGTAATTTTAATTTTGATCAGCCATATTTGGATCTTTTCACTTTATTGCTCTGACAAGTGCATCATGTTTTATTCAAAGCATGTTAAACATTAAATTAAAACATGTTTAATGAATTGCACACAATTAGCTGCTGTTGTATTTACTATTAAGGTGCATTACCTTCCACTTGTTTTCATTTTCCATTTTAATGGCTGTATATGAAAAATAACCAAATGTAAATTTAATATCAAAGCAAAGCAATGCGTCTGTATTTGTTTATTACCATATGAAACAATTTGATTATATATTCTCTTTAAACAATTTTCAATAATGACACATGAAGTATCGGTCCCGGCTAAATGCTAATAGCACAGTAGGAGCACAAATGATCAATTGTCTGCTGTTTCTTTCCCCACACAGCACAAAAAACACTGCGCTATTCAAATTCATGTTTTAATAATGCAGGTAAACATCTCTAAACCACATCCATGTCCTTGAAAAAGTGTCACACAACTTTGAGCTACTTTTTTTCCTCTCTTGTTCTTCTTATCTATACAAATATACACAACGTTTTGGATGTTGGTACCAATATGTGAGGAACACTCCACTTTTTTTTAAATAGACTCGTTTTATAGTTCCCCTACAGTTTAACAGTTGACTTACTATTTTTAAATTCGTTCAGCCGATCTCTGGGACTGGTACTTTTAGCTTGGCTTAGCATAAATCATTGAATCAGATAAGACCATTAGCATTTCTCTCAAAGAAATGGGTTTCAATAATTTTTCTGTTTAAACCTTGACTCCTCTGCAGTTCCTTCAAGCGCTAATACAGACGGAACATTAACAGTTGCTATTTTCTAGGCCAATATAGCACATAGGAACTATACTCTCATCCTAGCGTAATAATCAAGGAACTTTGCTATGAACTATCATCTAATCTTTGTGTTTCAGTTGAGATTTTGACAAAGCAGTGCATTTCATGGGACTTCAGAGGATCTTTAAGCTTCTTTATATACTGTATAATTTTGTCTAATGTTTGTACCAATACAATGGAAACACTATTGGCCATTTTAAAAAAGAGGAGGAGCTTCTCAATATGCCCTGTCCTTCATGTCTCAGTTGAAATTATTAAAAATTTCATGGCACTTCAGAGGATCTTTAAGCTTCTGTATATATTATTGGGTCTAACGTTGGTACCAATGATTTGGAAAAAAAAACGATTGGCTATTTTTTTTAAAAAAGAGGAGGAGCTACTCAATATGCCCTGCCCTTTTTTCATGTTTCAGTTGAATTTATGACAAAGCTCTGCGGTTCATGGCACTTCAAGGGACCTTTAAGTCTCTGTATATATTATTGGGTCTAAAGTTGGTACCAATATATTGGCAACACTATTGTGTATTTTTTTAAAAAGGAGGAGCTACTCAATAAGCCCCACCCGTTCTTCATGCTTCAGTTGAAATTGACAAAGCTCTGCATTATATGGCACTTCAGAAGATCTTTTAGCTCAGTATATATTATTGGGTCTAAAATTGGTACCAATATTTTGGAAACACTATTGGCTATTTTGAAAAGAGGAGGAGCTACTTTTATGGCCCATTCTTTCTGCATGTCTTGGTTGAAATTATGAAAAAGCTGTGCATTTCAGGGCACTTCGGAGGGTCTTTTAACTTTGTTGTACATAATTTGGTCTAATGTTGGTACTAAAATGTTGGATACCCTATTGGCTATTTCTAAATAGAGGAGGAGCTACTCTATATGCCCCTCCCTTCATGGTTCTGTTGAAATTATGAAAAAGCTGTGCATTTCATGGCATTTCAAAGGATCTTAAAGTTTCTGTATATATTGTTAAGTCTAAAGTTGGTACAAGTATATTGGAAACACTATTGCTATTAAAAAAAAAAGGAGGAGCTATTCGATATGCCCTGCCCTTTCTTCATATTTCAGTTGAAATAATGACAAAGCTCTGCTTTTCATGGCACTTCTGGACTTTAAGTTTCTGTATATATTATTAGGTCTAAACTTGGTACCAATACTTTGGAAACTATTGGCTATTTAAAAAAAAGAGGAGGAGCTACTTTATATGCCCCGCCCTTTCTTCATGTTTCAGTTGAAATGATGACAAAGCTGCATTTTATTGCACTTTAGACAATCTAAGTTTCTGTATGTATAATTTAGTCTGAGTTGGTACCAATATGTTGGAAACACTGGCTATTGAAAAAAAGAAGGAGCTTCTCTATATGCCCCACCCCTTTTCTGCATGTTTCAGTTGATTTTAGATGAAGCGGTGTATTTGATGGAACTTCAGAGGATCTTTAAACTTCTGTGCATATAATTTGGTCTAATGTTGTTATTTTATAACAACATATTTGATATTTACAGTTACTGATATTTGGAAACATTATAGGCTATTATAGAAAAGAGGAGGAGCTATTTATATGCCCCGCCCTTTCTTCATGTTTCTGATGAAATTATGAAAGAGCTGTGCATTTCATGGCACTTCAGAAGATCTTAAAGTTTCTGTATATAATGTTAAGTCTAACTTTAGTACCAATACGTTGAAAACTATTGCCTATTTAAAAAAAGAGGAGGAGCTACTCAAAATCCCCTCCCCTTATTTATGGTTTAGTTCCAAATTATGACAAAGCAGTGCATTTCAGAAGACCTTTAAGCTTATATGTTTATAATTTGGTCTAATGTTAATACCAATATGTTGGAAACACTGGCTATTGAAAAAAAGGGGCTTCTATATATATCCCCCACCCCTTTTCAGTTGAAATCATGACAAAGCTGTGCATTTCATGGTACTTCAGAAGGCTTTTAAACTACTATATTTATAATGTGGTCTAATTTTAGTCCTGTTTTATCCAGAAATGTGTGTGACGTGTGTTAGCATACACCTGTGGGTTAGCATGGCCGCTATCTCTGATCTGTAAAGGGCTCTTTGATAAGCACAATGGGCAGATTTCTGCTCATCTCCAGACTGATACGGCGCCTCTCGTTTCAGATGTCTGGCCAGTGTTATTAATGTCAGCCGGAGGATCTGGATGATAGTATCTCCAGAGTGCTGACACCAGGCTTTCCTGGCCCCCTTTGATCTGAACGCACATCAGGAACAGGAATATCGCAGTGGAAACGCGGATGATGTTTGGCTCACTCACAGACACTGAGGACTTGATTAAGCTGATAATTTATGTTTCAGAAGTGCGAGATTAATCGTAGGGTGTTTTTATCGAATTGAGAGAAAAAAATGAAATGTTTGTTTATGTAAAGGCTGTGGTTTGTAGACGAGATGATTGAGATTATCTTGATTTCTGATTGGGAACATTTACAGGTCACATTGTACTAAAATATTTTTAGTTGTTTTTGCAGTTGTTTTTTCATTACTATGATAAAGTAATGCAATGCATTTTATTATTTAGTATTGCAATGTATTTAATTAACCTAGCATAAAGGGGTAGCTCACCCAAAAATAGACATTTACTCACTATTTACTCTCCCTTAAGTGGTTCCAAGCCTTTATGAGTTTGATGAACACAAGAAAATATTTTAAGGGAATGCCGAAAACCTGTAAATATTGACGTCCATAGTGGAAAAAAACATATGCTATGGAAGTCAGTGGTTACAGGTTTTCAGCTTTCTTCAGAATATCTTTTGTATGTTCAACAGGAGAAACTCATACAGGTTTGAAACAAGGGTGAGTAAATGATTGAATTTTTAATTTTGGGTGAACTACCCCTTTAGTTAATTACTTAATTTTTCAATAATGTGATGTACAGTATTATGGTGACGGGAAAGTGGAGGAAATTTGTCAATACTTTGTCACAATTATTTATATTTCTGTATTTACAATATATAGGCACTTTCAAATACTGTGGATGTTTACAGTATTTGTTTTTACATCTTTTGTGAACTTTTATTATACAAGCATCAATTTATTTAGTCAGTATTTTGTCAGTAAAACATTTTAAATAAAAAAACTGCAGGAAATACAGTAATAAAATATATAGATTATTTTTAAAGCACAAAGTAAAATATTTTAGCATTATCTATAAATAATTAAACATTCAAGATTTTTTTGCATGAAAGGGCAAATGTTTATGAAAGTATATTTTACAAATATGAATTACAGTATAGCATAATATGTATAAGAATAGTAAAAATAATATATTGTATATGTAATAATATATTGACATAAAATATAATTTAAATAAATATAAAAATAAGTAAATTATACAGTAATAAGAAAATGTAGGGTAATCATTATTTGTAAAGAAGATAATTCTTTATGCTTATTTAAGGATAATTTAAAAATATGTATAAAAATAAATAAATAATATTTATTTATTTATTTTATTTGTTTATCAACCAAAAGAATGAACATAAATTATTCATGACGGAGACAATTGCCCCTTTCACACAAACAGACCTTTCCGGAAAATTACCAGCAATGTTCCTTCTTAATGCCAACTGTGGAAAAAAGTATTGATAAAATGATTATGATAAACTGCTGTTTGTTTACGTTCAAGCTCTGCTTCAGTTGCTTGATGCGTGTGCACATGAAGCAGCCGCTTGGAGCTCATTTCTGGGTAATGATGTCAGAATTTACCTTTATTTTGGAATGGATTTGGGAATGGTCTTTTTCGGAACGTCCTCGCCTGTGTAAACGGCGCTTTTTTTTATTTAGCAGTAAAGTCATTCCAGAAATTTTCTGGATACACTCTCAGAAATAAAGGTACATGAGTTGTCACTAGGTGGTACCTTTTCAAAAGGTACACATTTGTACTTATAGTCCATACTGGTACCTCAAATGTATATATTAGTACCTACTAATATAGAAGATAAACACTTTTTAGGTACCAATATGTACCCTTTAGGTATTAATATACCTTTAAGGTACAAATTTGTACCTTTTTAAAAAGGTACCACCCCAGTGACAGTGTATTTACTGGTATCACTGTGTGAAAGGGGCTAATGTTTTTCCAAAAGCTGGATGAGCTGAATGGCAGATAAAACACTTTTTCTGTGTTCCAGTTTTCACAACTCAAACACTTTGTTCTCATTCTTATTAGTCTCAACACTAATCAGGTTTGTCTCCAGCACTAGACCCTCTCACATGTGCTTTTATTGATAAGATTCACCATCATGTCTTGCAAACAGGGTCGAGGAAACGCTACAGTATGTAAAGATTTCCATCGTCAGATATACTGCTGCGTTTTAATTAATGCAGGAATCTCCGACGATATAAAGAGATCAGAGCCATGCTGCTACTGCAGGAAATTGATGCTCTTTTTTTAAAACTGGAGGCCCAGAGAACGAAAGAGAAAAAACAGCTAGAGACTAAATAATTTTGTGGAAAATGTTATTTTTGTTTATCTTTCAGGTTCTCTTTTCTTTAACTTTTAATATATTTTCTTTTAAAAAAAATGTAGATAAATATATAATTAAAAAGCAAAATGATTCATTCAAATTGGATGGATAGATAGATAGAGAAAGAGAGAGAGAGAGAGAGAGAGAGAGAGAGAGAGAGAGAGATACATACATACAGACAGACAGATACATACATACATACCGACAGACAGACAGATACATACATACCGACAGACAGACAGATACATACATACCGACAGACAGATACATACATACAGACAGATACATACATACATACATACATACCTACCCTGCTGAAAAATCCAGCTTAAACCAGCCAAGGCTGGTTGGCTGGTTTTAGCTGGTTGACCAGCCTGGTTTTAGAGGGGTTTTGGTCATTTCCAGGCTGGTTTCCAGCCATTTCCAGCCTGGTCTTAGCTGGTAAGGCTGGAAAATGACCAGCTAAATCCAGCTAAAAACAGCTTGACCAGCCTGGTTTAAGCTGGACATAGCTGGTTTTGGCTGGGCTCCCAGCCTGGGTAGGCTGGTCAAGCTGGTTTGGCTGGAAACCAGCCTGGAAATGGCCAAAACCCCTCTAAAACCAGGCTGGTCAACCAGCTAAAACCAGCCAACCAGCCTAGGCTGGTTTAAGCTGTTTTTTTTTCAGATAGATAGATAGATAGATACATACATACATACATACATACATACATACATACATACATACATACTGTACATACATACTGTACATACATACCATCAATCTGTGTTGGGACAACATGATGGAATTAAGTTAATGTATTTGTTTTTACAAATTTGAGTAGATTATAAATAAAACAATTAAGAAAGAAAGAGAATACATTAATGGCAGTTATTAGCACTTCTCCCTAACTGTAGCTGCAGTAAAAGCACTGTAATGTTGAACTCTCCTGCTTCTCCGCAGTGTAAATCAGCACGGAGACAGAAGTGGGTGTTTGTGGCGTACAGTTAGCCTCTATAAAGAGAAATGCTATTCATTACACATAAGGTGTGCTCTTTTGCTGTGTGGCAGGGCCATAAAGCCGGTAATAACCTTTTTATCAGAAGCCAGGGTGACACCTTAATGTGACACATCCACCCAGATGCTGCAAAAGAGAAAAATGCGTTTGTAATCTCCTCCATGTATTAGAAGCGGGAAAGCCATCATATAAGGATATAACAAGAGCTGATGAGCCCCGGCGACTCATGCCATGAGGAATAATAGATGAGAGCTGACCCTCTCAGAGAGCGGAGCACAAGTGTATACCAGCCATTTTCATCTCTCACTTTACAAAATAAGAGCATCATTGAGCACTGAGAGCAAGAGAACAAGTGCTGGAAGATTTCGAATCAGGCCTGGATGTGTTCTCACTTTGCTCATGAAGGCATTTTAGGCTTTTGGTCAAGGTTTATTGCATCCATAAGACTATATATGGCGCTGAATTTGACCTTTAGAAAGAAACTAAGGCTTTGAGACATGTAAGACTTTTGTATGTAAATGACCTTGTTGTCACACTTTATTTTAAGGGACGTTTCTCACTATTAGCAAACCATTAGCTAAAATTTTTGCCTCAAACTCCAAATTTACTGCTTATTAATATTAGGTACTTGTTTTTAGGAATTGGCTTGGATTAAAGATGTAGAATAATATCATCCAAAATATGTACTTTATAAGTATTTTATTTGTTTTAGGTATTTTGGTTTTTATGTGAATAAATCTTAAATATAATGTATACATTTTATACATTTAATTTTTCTTTGTTAACATTATTTTATTCCAAGCAACAAAAACAAAATAAGTTTAGTTTTTTAGCTTTATAAACTATAATAACCCCAGTAATTCATTAACCAAAGCTCATTGACATGTAAGACTTAAGAGTTATTTAATACATTTCATTATATAAGTATAAATAGTGCATCCGGAAAGTATTGATAGCGCTTCACTTTTTCCACATTTCTTTGTTACAGCCTTATTCCAAAATGGATTAAATTCATTTATTTCATTCAGCATGTCTCTGTACATTGCTGCATTCATCTTTCCTTCTATCCTGACTAGTCTTCCAGTTCCAGCTGCTGAAAAACTTCCCCACAGCATGATGCTGGCACCACCATGCTTCACTTTAGGGATGGTATTGGCCTGGTAATGAGCGGTGCCTGGTTTTCTCCAAATGAACGCCTGGCATTCACTCCAAAGAGTTCAATTTTAGTCTCATCAGATTAGAGAATTTAGTTTCTTATGGTCTGAGAGTCCTTCAGATGCCTTTTGGCAAATTCCAGATGGGGAGTGGCTTCCGTCTGGCCACTCTACCATACAGGTCTGATTGGTGGATTGCTGCACAGGTGGTTGTTCTCCTCTCTCCATAGAAGAACGCTGGAGCTTAGACATAGTGACCATTGGGTTATTGTTCACCTCCTTGACTAAGGCTCTTATCCCCCGATCACTCAGCTTAGATGGCCGAACAGCTCTAGGAAGAGTCCTGATGATTCCAAACATCTTCCACTTACGGATGATGGAGGCCACTGTGCTCATTGTAACTTTTGGAGCAGCAGAAATGTTTCTGTAACCTTCCCCAGCCTTGTGCCTCGACACAACCCTGTCTCAGCGGTCTATAGGCAATTTCTTTGTCTTTAGCCTTGGTTTGTGCTTTGACATGCACTGTCAACCCTGGGACCTTATATAGACAGGTCTATGCCTTTGCAAATCATGTCCAATCAACTGAATTAACCACAGGTGAACTCCAATTAAGCTGCTGAAACATCTCAAGAATGATCAACAGTGGAAACTCAATTTAGAGCTTCACGGAAAAGGTTGTAAATACTTCTGTACATGTGATTTTTCAGCTTTTTTTTTAAATAAATTTGCAACAATTTTAAAAATTATTTTTTCCTATTGTCATTGTGGGATATTGTGTGTATTTTTAGGAAATAAATGAATTGAATCCATTTTGGAATAAGGCTGTAACATAAAAAATGTGGAAAAAGTGAGGTGCTATGAATACTTTCCGGGTGCACTGTATATACTAATACATCTCATCAGTGATCAGTTCTTGTAATATGTAACTTTATCTAGTCTAAAGAAACTTTCCATTTGCTTTTTGTTCAATCTACTTATTTAAAAAGATCTGAAACAATGCAATTTTCAGTTTTTATGTAACAATAAAATTTTTTTATGTTCAATCCACTTAAATTTGTAAAAATTAAAAAGTTAACTTAATTCTTTCATGTTGTCTCAGCACAAATCGATTGTGTGGAATCCAGCATTGTTTTTAAAAGTGTACAGAGGATCATCACTCCTCTAAAACGTCTCGATTTGTCCCCATAAACGCTGCTAATGCAATTATCAGTATTTATGAACACACGCTTGTACAAATGAGAGCTAATTATTGTGACTTAATGATGGCGCTGGGAGCCTCCACCTCCACGGCGCCACAGCCAGCAGATAAGACGGGAAAATTTGCTTAGAGGATTTTCTGCAAATGTCATTGGCACTTTGTGTACAAGCATGATAACTTCATCCATCCATTATCGAGAGCAACACCTGCGATGATGCACGGCGCACTCTCCGGCCCGCGCGATAGATAATTACTAATGAATCAATATGTAGAGTTTGGAGAGGAGGCCGAGTCGCAGGGACCGAGTCGCTGATAACGCGTGCAAATAAACAGCGGCGATGAAGAATGAGCGCAGTCCAGGTTTTGGGGGGGGGGGACCGTCTGATATCTCTGCCCCGTTCTGTCATGAATGCATTAAGAAAGAGGGATGCCGGAGCCCGTATCTGCCAGCAGGCCAGAGGCACGCAAACATACCTTTGCATCCATCAAACAAAAAGCCTGTAAGCTGAACAGGAGACGCGTCATTGGCTGCTCTACAACTGATCGTGGGTCTTGTGAATGCTTGGCAAACAGAATTTTTTTTTCTTGCTCCTTCGGAAAAAAAGAGATAATAAAACTTGGTGAAAAGTTGGTGGTTGTGGCATCTTAAATAAGATTCTAAATGCGACTGAAGGGATTTCTGGAGCCAATCGCAATAAATGAAGAAAAAACGATTCACTGAGACATTGTGATTCTTTCGCTGACTCTAATCTGAATCAAATCTGTATACAAATTATATTGCGATGGTGCTGGCCTGCATTGATGCAATATGGAAGCAGAAAAATAATAAGCATTGATGCATCTGAAGAGGTGGCATGGTGGCTCAGGCCAGTTGGCATTTCTGTATGTCGTTTTAACGATTGAAATGACATCATGCGCTTCTCATCTGGTATGCAAGTGGCTCAGATAGCCATTTATGCTTACCAGGGTTGCATTTATTAGATATAAAATACAGTGAAATTGGTAAGTTTTTAATTATTACAATTTAAAATGCCATTTTATGTTTTAAAGGGGACCTATTATGCCTGTTTTCACAAAATGTAAGTGCGTATGTGAAGTTTCAGCTCAAAATACCTTATAAATAGTTTTTTATAGCTATTTGAATCTACTCTTTTTAGGCTTTGATGCAAATTTTGCCGTTTTGGTGACTGTCGCTTTAAATTTAAATGAGATTGTGCTCTTTTCAAAAGAAGGCGGAGCTACAAATACCTGCGTATCAGCATAGCGGCAGATTTAAAATCAAGACTAATGTTATCTCTGTGAAAAACTGAAAACGTCAAAACAAAGAGGTTTGGAAGTAGCTATGAAGACTACTCTGTTTATTTGTCCTAAAACCAAATATTGATAATGCCTCTAAAGGCAGACGGCTGCTTCTCACTCAGGGCTGTTTATGCTAATGAGGGAGAGATAGTCACTAATGGGTGGGGCTCTCCCCCTCTGATGACACGTACAAAGGGAGAGTGTCAATCAAAGTGTTTCTGCTGACTGTTTTTATCAAGTCTAATTAAAAACATAATTAATAAAGTTTTACCATTAGAAGCTGGCTATATATACACACTGTGTTTAAACCCCTTATAAAAGTGATTTTTGTATAATAGGTCCCATTTAATATATTTTTTAAATATAATTTGTTATATGATGTCAAAACTGAATTTTAATTATCGTTATTCTTCATTTATATATATATATATATTTATACATTTATATTTATATATATATAATTGAATTGTAGCATACTGTACAGTAGTTTATTCATTCATTCATTTTCTTTTTCGGCTTTATTAATCTGGGGTTGCCACAGCGGAATGAACCGCCAACTTATCCACAGTAGTCATAAATAGTAGTTATATCCAAACCATATAAAAGACAATTTAATCAATTTAAGGCATCCTTTCTGTATAAATAGTTTATAAAACAAATCTACACGGTAAAAAGTGATTCGTTGAAAAAGGGTGTCAACTCGTAAAATAAGTAAATCAACTACAGTATTTGCATAATTATAAAAAGTTAAGTCAATTTAACAGTTGTAAGTTAGAACGGAAATGCTTATCAATTCTTGCTGTGAGGTGACAGAGCTACCCACTGCGCCACCCAGAAATGCGTACTTTAAACAAAATCAACTTTTCATTTTTAATGCAATGGGTTTACTTTATTTTTTTTTAGGCAATCCCTTTTTACAGTGTACAGTTAATAACCTCACACTTCACACACTCGAGCGTTGTGTTAGTCGTAAAGATATATCCACTGATCATATGTCAGTAGAATTAATAACATTTGGTTTATTTATTAATTCATTTTTTCTTCGTCTTAGTCCCTTTATTTATCCACAGCGGAATGAACCGCCAACTTATCCAGCAGATGTTTTACACAGAGGATATCCTTCCAGCTGCAACCCAGTACTGATAAACATCCATACACTCTCTATCACAGACATGCACTATGGCCAATTTACTGACCCAGCCTGGACTCAAACCAGCAACCTTCTTGCTGTGAGGCAAGAGTGCTTACCACTGAGCCACCGTGTCACCCACATTTGGATACATCAAATCTAATTCAGTATGTTAAAAATAATACTAAAATACTAAAAATAATAATAAAAATTGTTAAAAATAAAGTTCAAAAGAACACCAGTTGAGAGTTGTAATAATCGCATTAATATTATAAAAACAATAGGAGCTAAATGGTGACGCTGAACTAAAATTGACGCATTATATTTGATCAAAAAACAGCCATGATTTTGACCTCTTCAGCACTTTTAGATCAGCGTGTGATTGCTCGGGACCCGAGTACAGATGGCCGGCATTCACTGCTGTGCGGGTTTGATCTCAAGTCCATTTTTTAAAAAATCTAACACCGGAAGACATGCAAGAGAGCAGCGTGTGTCATGTCTGACTTATCCCTCACCGACAAGAGAATTGAACCTGAAATATTCTGTACAGGAGACTAAAAAGTGAAAAAGAGAGAGAGAAAAGTGGTCTAAGGAGATCTCATTCCCACCTCTATAATGTGGGATAAAGACATGGTTTCACATATGGTGTATTGGTAATGGGGTGACAGGCCACAAATCCTCTCATTTAAGTGCAAATGGCTGTTCTTTTGGGGGAGGCCTAAGCATCTGCCTGCCAATGTCATCCTAACCCTCTCTGGAAATCTTTTTTTGTTTCTGCTATTCCCAGAATTCCATAGGGCACAGAGCCTGATGCACAACCTAGAGGACAATGGAGGAATCATCTTAAAGATGGATGTTAATGGAGGAGGAATGGTGGCGTTGTTTACTTGCAAACAGTTTTAAATTTAGATTTGCTAAAAGAATTGTGCAAATCGGGAAAGAGAGTTAAAACAAAATACAATAAAAAAAGTGTCATTACCGACCATAGCTTTGGGTAGAATCACAACAATACAAACTCTGATTTGAAGCAAATAAGTGTATGAGAATTGGACAAAAATGCATACACTGCAAAACAATATGACATGACAAAAAGTCATGACAACAGTTATTTTTATGTTACATCAATTTATTTGAATAAGTTAAGTTTTTTTCGATGTCACTTTATTTTCTTGGTTTCTTTTGCACGTTTGACTAAGTTACATTGCAACATACCGTTGTTTTATTTTAGTTAAAAGTGACATGTTTTAAAAGAGACAAACAAACAAAGAAAATATATGATTTATTCATTCATTTTCTTTTCAGCTTAGTCCCTTTATTAATTCGGGGTCGCCACAGCGGAATGAACCGCCAATTTATCCAGCACGTTTTTACGCAGCGGATGCCCTTCCAGCCGCAACCCATCTCTGGGAAACATCCACACACACTCATACATGGATGAAAAGATAGAAACAAACAAACAAACAAACATATAAGGAAGGAACGAACGAATGAACAAACGAGCAAGCAAGCACGCGAAAGGAAGGAAGGAACGAAAAAGAGAAAGAAAGAGACGAATGAAACAGACAAACAAACAAGAAAAGAAAGGAACAGACAAACAAAAGACTGACAGACTGACAGACAGACGGAAACAAACAAGGAAGGAACCAACAAACGTAGAAAGGACGGAAGAAAGAACCAAACAAACAAATAAGAAAGAAAGAGAAAGAATGAAGGAAGGAAGGACACAAACAAACAAACCAACAAACAAGGAAGGAAGGAAAGAAAGAAAGAAACAAACAAACAAACAAGGAAGGAAAGGAATAAATGAACAAAGACAGAAAAAAGACAGAAAGAAAGACAGAAACAAACAAACAAATATTTAAGGTAGGAAGAAAGAAAAAGAAAGAGAAAGAAGGAAAGAAAAAGAAGAAACAAACAAACAACCAAAGAAAGAAGAAAGGAAGAAAGGAATGAACGAAAGAAACAAACAAACAAACAAAAACTAAGTAAATAAATAAATAGTTTGGTAATACTGTAATGAGAATTAGTTGATGCAGTTGCAGTGTGACGTATAGTCAATTAAACGTGAAAAGAAACCAAAATAAAGTTATCCCATTATTTTTTTACAGTCACAATTCTCCCCATTACAGTTCAACACAGGTATCAGAAACAAGTCTAACAGTGTATAGTGAGCCAGGGCTAAATATATTATTTTACCTGTGGTGAATATACTTTTATTTATTTAATTTTTTATTTTTTAAAAATGTTTCAGAAACTATGTTTAACAGAGCAAGAACTTTTTCACAGTATTTCCCAGAGTCTTTTTTCTTCTGGAGAAAGTCTCATTTGTTATTTTTGCTAGAATAACAGTAGTTATTAATTAAAAAAAAAAAAACATTTTACGGTCAATATTATTAGCCCCTTAAGCCATAATTTTTTCTGTTTCCAAACCATCATTATACAATGACTTTCCTAATTACCCTAACTTAACCTAATTATCCTAGTTAAGCCTTTAAATGTCACTTTAAGCTGTATAGAAGTGTCATGAAAAATATCTAGTCAAATATTATTTACTGTCATCATGGCAAAGATCAAATAAATCAGTTATTAGAAATGAGTTATTAAAACTATTATGTTTAGAAATATGTTGAAAAAATCTGCTCTCCGGGATATATACAGGGGGGCTAATAATTCAGGAGAGCTATTAATTCTGACTTCAACTGTAAGCTCATCAAAAGTCCCATTAGAAATGCTGTTTTTATACCGCAGTGGAGGCGTGCAGTTGTTTGTGGCTACTGATGTAAAATTGTGTGTTATCTGCTCGCCCCGTTTGCCTCTTTTCTCTCTTCAGCTTTGAAATGCTGTTGGTATCACCCGATCTTCTTTACATTAACACAGCGATGACGGCAGCAGAAGCCCAGACATGCAAACGATGAAACGTTGACAACATTTTCATTAGTAAGATAGAGCTGTTGCATATTGAAGGAGCAGAGATTAACATTCCACCTATTCTGCACGCACAGATTTGACATGCAATAAAAAGATACAGAATGGAGCGGCTTGACAATCTATTTGTAAATGCATTAGACGCTAGATAAATTCGGGGGTTTTCGGAGGAGGACGAATCCCGCGGGATGCTTTGGTGATCAGTGTGGTGACGTCCCAGCTTCAGGCATATAGATTGTGTGGTTTGCTATGAAAATGAGTGGACTATTCTTGGGTATAAGCTGGTACAGGTAGATTCAGAAACAGCGTGACTGTTCGTTTTGATTTGAGAGATATAGGTTTGAATTTATTTATGTCGCAGCTTCTGTTTTGGAGTGTTTGTTCATCTTTTAAGGTAGATTTTTATAGTATTTTCATGGTGAAAAATGCAATTTTATCTTCAATTTTCATTATTGTAATGTAAAAAATTATATATTTAATAATAATGTTTTTTCATTTGTGAATTATTTATTTAAGATTATACTTAATAAATAAATAAATTAATTAATAAAAAAAAAATATATATATATATATATATATATATATATATATATATATAAAATATACAGTATCAGAGTAAAGAAATAAATAGGGCGACATGGTGGCTCAGTGGTTAGCACTGTCACCCCGCAACAAGTCCCGGCTGGGTCAGTTGGCATTTCTGTGTGGAGTTTGCATGTACTCCCCGTGTTGGTATGGGTTTCCTACGGGTGCTTTGTTTTCCCCCACAGTCCAAAGACATGTGCTATAGGTGAATTGAATAAACCAAATTGCATGCAAAGCATATGTTGCATGAATTATTTAAATTAATCTAATAGTATTATGAAGAAATGGATTGGATGGATAAAAATTGTAATTTTAAAAAAATGAAATGTTTTGAAAGAGAAAAAAAGAAAGAAAGAAAGAAAGAAAGAAAGAAAGAAGGAAAGAATGCAATAGCATTTTATATTTGAGTGAAATATAAAATCAGCTGTAGTATTCTGAAATATTTGCTATATATAACAGAAAAGTGGGGGCTCGTCCGGGATACATACTGTAATGATGTCTTGAGATGTACAGTATTTTACATGCATTCATGTTTAATTTTTTTTTCTCTCGCACTCACGAGAGGAATTTGAGATCTCAAAAAGCGTACACAGCGGCCTCTGGTGGATTCGCAAAAACAAAAACTGCAAAAAATGGCATGTACCTGGAATGTATTTGGTGCTCTCTAGAAATGTATATAGGGGTATGTTTTCAGAATGAGCTTGGGTTGAAAATGTAATAAAAAAGGATGTGTTTTAAAGAAAAAGAAAAAAGAAAAGCATATAAACTAATAAACAATAAATAAATAAATAAATAAAAACATTATTTGAAAGAAAGGAAGAACGAATATATTATATAAAGATCCACACAATCAGTGTTTTATCTAAAAGTGTCCGTTTTGAAATATGACTTCTCTCCTGAAGCACTGTCAGTCTGAATCTCCCTGAAGTTCCTCTTTCTGAAGCGCAGCGGTATTAAATCTTCCCCGCGTGTTGAACCGGTGTTCCTCTCAAAGCCACAGGTCATTAATTATGGAGAGATTTGTGTGGATTTGTTTGTAACATCACACAGCATTGATCACTACACACCACCGAGACCCGAAGCGTCTCAGCCTCTCCTACAAAACCCAGTTTGATCCATGAAATTTGTCACTTTAGAGATATTTAGCCCGAGGCTTCTTTTCTCTCCTGCCAATCTGTGTTCCTGGGTGAAGGTGTGAGAAGTAAATATATAAAAATGAGCAGTTTTGGTTGTTAGATTTGGCCTGCACTAATATTAACACTCTTGTCCTGATAAATAAGAGCAAAGAAGGCTATGAAAAATGTTTATTGTTTAACCTTTTGGTGTTTTTGATGAAAATGTTAACACAAATTTTCTCATTGAGAACAAAAAATATGGGTGGCACGGTGGCTCAGTGGTTAGCACTGTAGCCTCATAGCAAGAAAGTTGCTAGTTCGAGCCTCGGCTGGGCCAGTTGGCATTTCTGTGTGGAGTTTGCATGTTCTCCCCGTGTTGGTGTGGGTTTCCTCCAGGTGCTACGGTTTCCCCCACAGTCCAAAGACATGCAGTGTAGGTGAATAGGGTAAGCTAAATTGTCCGTAGTCTATGGTGGCCGGGAAGTGCAAAACAATATTACAAAGTGTGAAAATTTTACGAAGCTCGAGACATTTATATTTTGAAAAACATTTTTACCTATCATAAGACACAATTACATTGGGAAAACAATTTTACCAAGACGAAACATTTACAAAAAAAAAAAGAAGACGCAAAACACTTTTTCCAGTCCCAAAACAAATTTACAATTACAGATTCTTTATGGAAAGGGAAGGTACCACACACCGGAAGTGACGCTGAACGCACCACACACCGGAAAATATCAGCTCATGTGTGACTTTAAAAACACAAGTTAACACGAGTCCAAAGGCACAGGTTAACATGAGTCTACAACTATAAAAATCATGGTTTGATCAACTGAGATAAAACATTGTTTTGTCATTTAGAGGTTTTCTCAGAAAATATCAGCGTGAGAGTATGTAAAAACATGTAACCGCAAGTATAAGGAAACAAGTTAACACGAGTGCACAACCACAGCACGACATACATTGACTGATAAAGAAATCAAAACCGAACTCAACGTGTACTCTGGAAAATCTCATTTAGATAGGTCGATTGATAAGTGTGCTGAATCTTTTGACTTAGGTTCGAATTTTACTTGGGTAAAACAGGTTTTGTGACACATCTTTTTTATAATATAATAAAATATCCAATTATTGTTCTGGTATTTTCATGAACTTGAAGGTACATATCTTTCTATTTTTATATTTAGTTTTAACTTTTTGAACTTTGAACTTATTGAGTCTTCTTTAAAATGAGACCTGTGAAGATTTACAGTAATTTAAATTGAGTTTTGCATCTATGATCAAAAATTGTTTGACAGTTAAAAGGACAGTTCACCCAAAAAATTTATATTTAAAAATGAAATTTTAATAAAACCCTTATATAAAAATTACTCACTATTTACTCACCCTCAAACATTTATGAGTTCCTTAAAGGGATAGTTCACCCAAAAAAAATTGTCATAATGTACTGACTTTAATTTTTAAACCAGTTTGAGTTTCTTTCTTCTGTTGAACACTAAAGAAGATATTTTGAAGAAAGCTGAAACCATCGACTTCCATAGCAAGAAAAGTAAATACTATGGAAGTCAATGGTTCATCCAAAAACGTGTTTCATCCAAAAACAAATTCAAATATCTTCTGTTTTTCATATTTCACAGCCTTCTTTAATATCCAAGGTTGACAATATTAGTGTAGGAGACTGTATCTTTTTGAATCAGGTCATGAATGTTGACTGTTTCTCCAAAGGTCACTTGAATAGGACCTTGAATCACATTGTTTTGTCTTTGAACATTTAAAGAAGATATTTGAAGAAAGTTAAAACCATCGACTTTCATAGCAGGATAAACAAATGCTATGGAGGTCGGTGATTACAGGTTTTCAGCATTCTTCGAAGTATCTTCTTTTGTGTTCAACAGAAGACAGAAACTCAAACTGTTTCAGAAAAAGTAGAGTGTGTAAATGATGACAGAATTTTTACTTTTGAGTGAAAAGTTAAGAAAAAAGACACTACTTTCATTAAAAAACAAATTCAAATGTCTTCAGTTGTTCATATTTTGACCAAAATTAAAACAACACCTTTATTTCACAGCATTCTTTAATAACCAAGGTTGCCAATATTAGCGTAGGACACTGTGTTTGAATTAGTCCGTAAATGCTGACCATTTCTCCAGAGGTCGCAGGAATAAGAGAGGAATAATATTGAGCTGCATCGTTTTGTCTTTTACTCAATTTTTACTGTTGAACACACAAAGATATTTTGAAGAAAGCTACCAACTTCCATAGCAGAAAAAGCAAATATTATGGAGGTCAATGGTTACAGGTTTTTGGTATTCTTCAAAGTATATTCCTTTGTGTTTAACAGAAACTGGTTTAGAAAAAGTAAAGTGTGTAAATGATTACAGAATTTTCCTTTGAGTGAAAAGTAAAGAAAAAAAATACTTTGATTAAAAAACAAATTCAAATGTCTTCAGTTGTTCATATTTTGACCAAAATAAAAACAACAACACCTTTATTTCACAGCGCTCTTAAATAACCAAGGTTGACAATATTAGCGTAGGACACTGAATGTGTTTGAATTAGTCCGTAAATGTTGACCATTTCTCCAAAGGTCACTCGAATAAGACCTTGAACTGCGTTGTTTTGTCTTTTAGTCAAAAATAACATTGTTTTTATACCGCTTTTATAGCTTTACGTTTAATTCCAGCTCTCAAACTAATGGTTTCATTTCCCCAAGAAGAGAGAGCTCCCAAATGTTAAGGTGTGTGTTCAACCTTTTCTTTCAATGAAAATGAATAGCTGTATTAAGTTCTCTTATTTTCATGGCATTTTGTTGCAGCGAGCGGCGGAGTTCAATCGATATTTCTTTAATGGAAGAGAGAGAGAGAGAGAATCCAGGAGCTTTAGCCATGTTTCTCATCTGTTTCCTACAGGAAAAAAGCAAACTCACTCTAAGATAGGATGGAGTGCTCATTTACATTTCCCGTGCCTCTGTACTGGACAGTTGCGTAATTGAGAATAAATCAGATGTCATTGAGAGGACAATAGTTCTGAGTTCCCTTATAAGAGTGCTAAACATCACGCATAGCCTTTATTGAAGAGCTTTGAACCTTCGTCTTTTTCATTGTTTTTCATTTGTAGATAATGTGTTTGATTGCTAGGATTATTTTGCTGATATTTAGTTTTAAAAACACTGTGCTCTAGTTAAAAACATTATAATAACGTAAAACATTAAAAGTTATGTTGCATATGTGCATAATTTAACAAAAATAATGGCATAATTCAAGCAAATAAGCGAGCAAATAAAATAATATTTTTACGCACTGCATTACGTGTGTCCAAAATATTATTTATAAATAAATAAATATATAAATATTAATTTTTTAGATATTCAGTGTGGTGATTTTGTTCTCTGTGTTTGGTAATTTTTGTTTGTTTGTTTGATTGTTGTTGTTTTGTTTTTTGAAATAAATTTTACACACAGCATTAGTTGTTTCCAAAATATTATGTAATAAATAAATATTATAATATTAAAATGTTCTTGTTTTAGACATTGAAGTAAGTGGTGATTTTTAATTTTTTTTTTTATTTTTTTATTATTTTTTTTTTTTTGGTGTGTTTGGTCTTATTTTTTGTTGTTTGTTTGCTTTTGTGTGTTTGTTTGTTTGTGTGTGTGTTTGTTTGTTATTGTTTTTGTTTTGATACACTGTATGTTTCCAAATATTATGAATAAATAAATAAATAAATAAATAAATAAATAAATAAATAAATAAATAAATGAAAAAATAAATAAATATTATTTTAGACATTGAAGTATGTGGTGTTTTTGTTCTGTGTTTGGTCATTTTTTTTTTTTTTTGCTTTTGTTTGTCTGTTTATTTGTTTGTTTGTTTCTTTATTGTTGTTTTTGTTTTGACACACTGCATGTTTCCAAATATTATGAATAAATAAATAAATATTATTTTAGACATTGAAGTACGTGGTGTTTTTGTTCTCTGTGTTTGGTCATATTTTTTGTTTTTTGTTTTTGGTATTTAAAGTATTTGATGTTTTTAAAGTATAATGTTAAAAAAATAAAGTATTTTAGACATTCGAGTATGGAGTGATTTTGCTGTCTATGTTTGGTCTAATTAGAAACAAATATTATTATTATTACATATGAAGTGTATTATTTATTTATTTGTTGTTATTATTATTATTATTATTATTATTATTATTATTATTATTATTATTATTATTATTATTATTATTATTATTATTGCTGCTGCTGCTACTGCTGCTGTTGCTGTTGTTATTGTGGTGGTGGTGGTGGTGGTTTTGTTTTTGTTTTAGTAGTAGTTGTAATAGTAGTATTATAGTAGTTTTACGCATGTTAATTTATAACCATTAACCTTAATGCTTTAAAATGTGCTTTTATAGTGATAACATTAATATTATCAATAGTAATAACCGCGAAAAAAATACATTTTAAAAGTCTACATTATATGATTTAAAAATATCAATAATTGTAATCAATATGGATGATGGACAGATGATGGGTGGATGGATGATGTATGGACAATGGATGGATGGATGGACGAATACAATGAATGAATGAATGAATGAATGAATGAATGAATGAATGAATGAATGTTCAAACGAATGGATGGACAGAATTGTTTTATACCTTTTCCTCCATCATTTTCAGTGACGTTACTGGTGAAGTGTGTCTTGCATTGTTTTATATCTCTCACATATTGATATGTCATTCGGCGCTAGTGGCATGACATCACATCCTAGCAGTCCAGCCATTCACATGCGAGATGATGATGCTGTTCTTTGAGCAGCCTCACCGGGTTTAGCGTTATTGTTTTCCTCCTTGTTTTTTTTATGCAGTGTTGTGGTCTGGCTGCTGGAACAGGAGTTTTGCGTGAGCTGATATGATGTTTCCTCGCTCAGGGCATGGCCTGGTGAGGCTGCTAACTGTAATTTACTTTTCTCTGCCAGTCGCCTGCAGTCTGCCTTCGTCGCAGCTCCGTTGAATGATGTGCTAATCCATTATATTCTTCAGACAAGTGTATCGACCAGTATAAACAGACTGGAGGGCACGAGTCTAAATGAAAGCCGTAGTTTCCCTCTGAATCATTTAACTAGATCCTCAAGCAAGAGCAGCACATAACAGACCCTTTTTTTCAGACTGCTGAATATACATTAAGAAGCCATTAATGCTGCTGGTATGGGGAGGATGAAGAAACATTTGGACCTTCAATGCTGTTTACCGATTTGTATTTTTTATTAATTAATTTATTATTATTATTTATTTTAAACATATATATTAATGCATGTTTTAATAATCGGACAGACACTTGTGGTTATGCTGTGTTTTCCTCTTTTTTAGGATTCTGTGTTGTGTCTGATTGTTGATTGTTGTGCTCCATCTGCTGGTTTTCTTTGTGTTTCTCGTGAGGTTGAATTGATTGACTGTAGGAGATCTGATAAGATGGGTTTTCCGTTTGCTCAGGTGTTTATTGTTATGGTAGTGTTTATATTGTAAATTGATTATTTATAGTGTAATGTTTAGTTAAAGTACTAAATGGAATGTATTTAAACAAAATGGTTTTATTAAACAGTTATAATAATAACAATAACACTTGTTAAACATGTTAATAACAATTAAGCGTATTTAAATAGGTGTATATATACTCAGATGTGATGTATGTATATGTATGTATATGTTCTGAGTATGTGTGTATTTTGTTATTGTTTTTATCTATAATTATTTGTGGATGCTGCTGGAATTTGTAAATTTCCCTTTGGCATGAATATGAGGCCCTATCATACACCCTGCGCCACTTTGTGGACTCATGGGTGTGCTGGTCTAAAAAGGAGGTGTGTTATGGCGCATTGTTGGTGCGTTGCTAATTTGAGGAACTGAAATAAACCGCTCCATTGACCAAGTCAAGTTCAGAGTGCGTTAGCTATGCGCCTATGCAGGTCCAAATGCTTACACATCACTTAGTACACACAAGATGTACATCAATACACAAATATCTTTACATATGAAAAAAATAAATGATTAAAATGTTACAAAATTATTATTTTCTATATAAATATAAAAAAAAATGCTGCCATTTTTCAGTTTATTCATGAAAATTTGTATTTGTGTAATGTTATTATTATTTTATTTATTATGTGCATGTCTATATTTGTTTTAATTAAAACAAGTTTCGATTTGTCCACCTGTAGGGATTTGAAGATGTATACATCAACATATGGGGCATAAGAATAGGATGTGTGTTTGGATATAACTCAGTTTTTTGACCACTCTTCGTTATTATTGTTCATTTGTTCATTTGCTGGACATTAGAACTGATTTTTGAAATAGTTTTGGAATTGATCTTTGCGCTTAACAAACGAAATTAAATATGTAGGCAGATAGAAGTCTTCAGTGGAGTAAGTACAACACCGTTTCCTTATCCACGAAAGCAAAGGAATAAAGAGTAAAAGAAAGAGGCCTAATGAAGGAGGCTCGTTCTTTATCCACGCACTGCAGATGTAGAATTTCTCACTAGTGAAGCTATCAGTTTTTCCACTTACAAAGTCTGCAAATAAATAGCAAATGTGCCATGTCATGATGCAACTGACTCTGAAAAGGAATGGGAGATGAGACTCTGATTGGTTATGCAGGATATGCTTAAAATAAAGCTCAATTTCTGTCCTCAAAATAGCAAAAGTAGATTCGGACATGCCCTTAATGCTTTTGTGCCATGAGCTTTAGACTTTGCTCCTAGATCGTTAGAATATCTTATATTAACGATTGATGAATATATCGATAAAATCTTGTATATATCTGGATAATATGGATGGATGGATAATATCTTATGTATGTCTGTCTGTCTGTCTGTCTGTCTGTCTGTCTGTCTGTCTGTCTGTCTGTCTGTCTATTAAAATAGGTATTTCATAGGAATGGAACGATAATATATTCACAGTAAAATCAAACTACAAATTATTAAATTCAAAACTACAATTTCAAATTACAACATTTAAACAATTTTATATTTTCATGTTTCTCTTGATTTATTTTTATTTTTTATGTTTTTATTTTATTTAATATTTTTCCAAAACTTATTAATTAATAAAAAAATTGGACTCTGATATTCTTTCTTTCTTTCTTTTTTCTTTCTTTCTTTTTTCTTTCTTTCTTTCTTTCTTTCTTTCTTTCTTTCTTTCTTTCTTTCTTTCTTTCTTTCTTTCTTTCTTTCTTTCTTTCTCTCTCTCTCTTTCTTCCTTTCTTTCTTTCTTTATTTATTTATTTATTTTATTTTTATTTTTTTTGCTAGATTAGTTCCAGTTTTGGCTTAAATACTGACTTTTAATACTTTGTGCATAATGTACTATATATGCACAAATATATGATTGTAAAGCATCATATAGAAAATATTAATATTTAAGTGTGTGTGTGTGCGTGTGTGTGTGTCAACTACTGATGACATGTATGCTAAATTTACATAAAATAATAATAGTTTGGAGCAATTTTTGCATGAAACAACAAGAACAAAAAAGGCCATGTTTCTAGACCGATTAATTTTTAGACATCATAATACCATGTTTGTAACTTCAGTAGAATAAGAAATATTTGGTGCAATAACCATGATTTCCAAGCAAAATATAAGTTTAAAAATGTCCAGCAAAACACAAAATATTGAGGAAAACATCACAAAATCGGTCATTTTGGTCCACAGATTAATATAATAAAAGAATGAACAATGCTTTAACAGCGTTTATTAATCATAGTTATTCGTTTACCAATACATTGAAATCCAAAAGAACAAGAACTATCAATGAAAAACTTTATTTTAATTAACTAACACTAACAAATGGGCAGCACGTTGGCTTAGTGGTTAGCACTGTCGCCTCACAGCAAGAATGTCGCTGATTCAAGCCTCGGCTGGGTCAGTTGGCATTTCTATGTGGAGTTTGCATGTTTCCTCCGGGTGCTCCGGTTTGTGTGAATGGGAGTGTATGGATGTTTCCCAGAACTTAGTTGCAGCTGGAGGGGCGTTCTCTGGGTTGGGTGAGGTGTCTGAATAACACTGTTGAGAAGCGGGTTAGTAACTGTACTGTGGTCTTCGTAACTGTACTATGGAGCGGGTTTCAGGTGACCGCTGCGATCGGATAACACACCAAAGTTGGTGACCCGGGGGTGTTACATACTATACCAAAAAGCTGAGGTTCCAGGGGGTGGTGAAATTAAAGGAGTTTTTTGGGAGAAATAACAGAACGGGAGGGTGGTGGTAGATGGGTCTGAAATACGGGAGACTCCCAGGAAAAACGGGAGTGTTGAATGGCTATAAGTGAATTGGGTAAAGTAAACTGGCTGTAATGTATGAGTTTTTGTAAATGAGAGAGTATATGGGTGTTTTCCAGTACTACGTTGTGGCTGGAAGGGCATTGGCAGCATAAAACATATGCTGGAACAGTTGGCGGTTCATTTCGCAGTGGCGAACTCTGAAATATAGACTAAGCCCATGAAAAATGAATAAATAACCTCCAAGCAGCAAAAATCTTTTCTTTTTTTTGAGTGTAGATCTGTTTGGATGTATATGAAGGCTTCATTCATTAAGTTTTTTATTTATTTAGCGTTTTTAAAGAAGAAAAGATGCAGCGTTGCAAGGAAGACATGACAGCAGTAAGAAAACTGATTTATTTATTTATTTTTTGTAAGTTTGTTTGTTTGTTTTCTTCATCGCTGCACACTCATTTGGTAAAAGTTAATAATGAGCACAGCTCTCTAGCCCAGCAATTTGTTTTGACACAGCCATTAATTATTTGCTAATTGAGACATGAGCGCCGATTCATTCATTAAGTGCCACGAGACCCTTTTCGCGTTCTCTGCAGAGCTTGCTGCTGTTTTAAGGATTCGTCTTCTCTGTGTTATTTCACTGTCTGCTTTTTTGTTTTGTCTATCTATAGCTGCGGTTGATGCTTTTGGAGGTGTTGGTGGCGGTTCAGAAATGTGATGCAGATGATGCTGTGTGAGCTTCTGTCTGAATGAAGGGTGAAGGGGCAGATGGTGGAGAGGGTCTCGGTGGACGAATCAGCCGTGCTCAGTGTGGCAGATCATGCTGGGGTCACTAATGACTCCCTCAAGCCTCACTGTCAACACACAACAACACACACACACACTCCAGCCTGGAGACACTGAGGTCGCGTGAAGAGCGAATAGGTGCGATTCATATATAATAAAAAACGGTAATACTTTAAAATACTCAAAAACATTATTGTTCAAACTACTTATTTAAATTAAGCTGAATCAACACAAATCTTGACTTTTTTGGGGAGAACAACTTAATTGTTTTATGTTTAATCTACTTAAATTTGTAAAAGCAATTAAGGTAACTTAATCGTTTTGTGTCAGGACAACATGAAAAAAACTGCCTGGAACTCAGCATTTTTTACAGTAATTGTGCAGTATGTAAGGTTGACACCCAGTGGTTGAAATAGGTATTGCATTCCTGGATCAAAACAAATGCAAGCGAGTGTTTTTTATAAAAGTAATGCCACCCGATATCAGGAGTATTTTCCATATTAAAGGGAGTTTTTGTTCTAAACAACACCTGAAATTGATATATTAGAAACGGCTTCTATTTCTCACAGGTGAACAACAGAAAACTGACAATGATCACATCAGGTACACCTCATGTGCTTTATTCAGTGTTAAATGTTAATAATGTGAGCTTGAATGGCATTTTACAGGCCATTTATTGCCATACTACTGAAAGCAGCAGCAGATATTTCACCTCAGATCTTAAAAATAAAATAAACTGTTTAAAATTGAACTTCATAACTGTGACTCAAAACCAACACACAATAATTCAGCATGTACATTTAATAATGTTAAAGATTATAAACCTTACCATTTCAAGAGTGAATGCATATTCTGTGCTTCTGAATGGCTGTATTTAAATTCCTGTCCTGTTTCGTCATATGCAAACAGCTAAATTGCTCATCACTGCAAATCTCCTCATGAAGCGTGTTGTTAGGATTCGGTGTTACAATGTAACCTGCTCAACTAATGTTTACATTAGTAATATTTATAATTTGTGCTAATTAATAACCTTATGTGGATCTCTGAATCTGCGTCTCATTTCGGAGTCTGCTACTGTCCACCGGAGGTCGCATTTCGGTAGTGGACGCATGCTTTCAGAGCCTTAATGACTGAATGAATGAAATATGCTGTTTTCAAAAAGGCAACCCGGGGTGCTGAAATTTAATTGGCTAAACTGGCAGTGGGCGGGTTAAAAAAACCAAAACAAAGACAGCTGTTCCGGCACATAGCGCACATTTTCAAAACAGAATATCTGACTTCAGCATTGTTTTCCAGGTGAACAAATATGTTCACTTTGCATGTTTCTTAAATATCTGCAAACTTATTATGGTATTTTTATGCTTTAGAAGAGTCAGAAACTTACATACAGCACCTTAATGCTAGTTAATTTAAATTTATTAACATGAATAATGTAAAAGATCATGCTGGACAATGGACATGAGGATGGACGTGCAGTTTATTTAAAGAGAAGTCATACAGGCGATGGTCAACAGGTACAAACAGGTTCATATGGGTAATAACAGGCAAAAGTTCAGGACAGGTGTCAAAGATTCAACAAGAACACTAGGCAATGCAATGGGTCAAAAGGGGGAAAACACTTTGTAATGCTTACAGATAAACAAGACTCAGCCTAGAAGTGTGTGTGTGTGCGTGCGTGCGTGCGTGTGTGTGTGTGCTGTGTTTATAGTCCTGGTAATCAGAGAGAATGATCTTCACCTATGTGTGTTTGTGTGAGTGTCCAGATTATTGTCAGCTGTAGGGGGTGTTGATTGGCACAAAGTACTGTATGAGAGTGAATAGATGTTTCCCAGGGATGGGTTGCAGCTGGAAGGGCATCCGCTGCGTAAAACATATGCTGGATAAGTTGGCGGTTCATTTCGCTGTGGCGACCCCTGATTAATAAAGGAACTAAACCGAAAAGAAAATGAATGAATGAATATTTACCTGCCTATCATTAAGATACTAGTTGTTTACTCAAAAAGTAATATCTTATCCTATATTTCCAATCCTACTCATTACCTAAACCAAACTACCTTACACTGTAAAAACTTATATGATCAATAAGTCATGATAACATATGTTTTTACATTAATCGTAACTTATTAAACTAAGTTAAACATGTTTCGGCTTATTCCTTTAAGTTAAACGAGGGCAGTTTAATTTATTTTAAGTTAAAATGACTCAAGTTCCCATAATGCAGTTCAAAAGAGTAAATAAATAAATGAATAATAGAAAGAATCACAAAATATGGAAAACTTACAGATATTTATAACAAAAGACAAAAACAAAATTGGAGTTTCTGATCCAAATCCTGAGCTGCTTCACATTAAAGTCTAAGGAGAGCGTCTGCAGTGTTAACACAACCACCAAAAAGCATTAATAAACAAGGAGAAAACACAAGCGTGCCTTAATGTGAAAACAACTTAAGCGAGCTGACAGGGAATTGGTGTTTTGGTACTGAAAAATCATATAGTTGTAGGTAATGGACTGTTTGCATTCAGGGGCAGGAAGGCAATTACTTAGAGACTCATTAAGGTGGCAAATTTGTTAATGCACTGCTAAACGCGCACTAACCAACCGCCGATTTATGTTAATCTCTGTACAGCTGTTTCGCTAGCAGGGGAAAAGCGTTTGTCCACAGCAAAGCAGGATCGTGGAGCCTGAGAACAGAGCAGATCATGAATTCTCTTCAGATAACAGCTTAACAGAGGCCATACGGAGAGTATGAAAATACTGAGTAAAGGCTACACATGCCAGGACCGTCTTCACGCATGCTAACGGCAAATTAATAGCTTTAACAAAAAAAAGGCAGATTTCAGGCATGCACAATGCAGAGATATTAGCTTATATCACAGATTTTGGTTAGCTAACATAATCTAACAATGAGAGAGAAAAAAATACTGGTCAGGTCAAGTTACAAAGTAAAAAGTTACTAGTCGACTTCACTTAAAGGCAAGTAAACATGTTGCTTATAAAATGATTAGTTGACTTTACTTAAAGAGCCCCTATTGTGCATTATGAAAGGTCATATTTTGGTTTTCGTGGCCTCTAACACACGGGAGATTATCTCAACCACTCCCATATGATTCGTTCAGTGATTTTATTTATTCCCAAACCCCTCCTTAGCGCAATTCTAATCTGCACTGATTGGTCTGATGACTGGTCGTGGTTGTGATTGGTCGACTGCTTTCAGTGTGAGACAGAAAGAAATGCACAGCACAGCTTATCATCAAGTCGTCAGAGTGCAGAGTGTATGTGTAAGCCCAGTGCAGGAGTGTATTAAAGCAATGCAGTTTACCACCAGCATATTGCTGTATTCTTAACCATAAGTAAAAACAGTGACACACATTCAGTATTAATCCACAAAGTGGCAAAAGCTGAACTATTTTGAAACTTGACCGACACACGTGTGTAGGAACAGCTGATGATGGCCATAGCAATGACAAACGACAGTAGATTGCGAGCTCACAAATGCATTTAAATCCATAAACAAGGCACATCGCGTTTTAAATATGATTTTAGACGCGATATGAGAATATAAAGAGTTAACCAGATACACTACAAGCAGTTACAAGTAACAAAACACAATTAAATACAGAATTTGCAAGCTACAGAAAACAAGGAGGCAACCATCTTAATCGCACTTACTTACACTTGTGATATGGAGGAAGAAACCGATCCATGAACTGTGTACTGTAAAGTTCCTGTCAAGCTTTGACAAAGTCCCATACATCAATAGTCTTTTCTGATCCTTCCTTTAATAAACGGCTGACGAATCCCCCATTGTAAGCGTGTCGATTGCTGAAGCACTCGTCAGAAAAATGATAGGAACACAGCACAAGGCTGAGGCTATAATGCTGAGGTATTTTATGAAAAATAAACCACTGACTCTTCACAGCCTCTTCCTTGGGGAGGGAAAATAACAGTAACTTTCCCTCACACTTCAGAGCACAGCGTTTTCATGACTTGATTCAACCAGGATCTGCCACATTGTTTGTCCGGGGGTTTCAATTTTCCAAAGGTTTGCGTAAATGCTGCAAATGAGTGGGGCGCTCCGTATTGACGTCATGCCGACACGGCTAAGACTTGTTATCAAGACGATTCATTCAAACTACTATGAGTCGACTCTTTTATAGATAAATTAATAGTTTTAAACATGGCACACTTTCAGATTTAAGCCTTCGCTAGATATTTCACTTCACTTAGAGCTGTGTTACACACTGCATGGAAGGTCATTTTCATAAACCCAAAATAGGGGCTCTTTAAAAAAGGCAAGTAAACCTGTTGCTTTTAAAACAATTCGTTGACTTAAACAAAGTAAGTAAACCATTCACCTGAAAATTAAGTAAATGAACTATGTGTACAATTATAAAAATAGGTCATAATAAGTCAACTAATTCCAAGTTGCAAAGAATTTGCTGGCTTTTTTAAGTAAAGTCAACTTTTCGCTTTTAGGGCAATGGGTTGACTCATTTTCTTAAGTAAAGTCACTAACTGATTTTTGCAATGAGCTTGTTAAAACTACTTACTTAAAATGAGCTGAAACAACACAGGGTGGCACGATGGCTCAGTGGTTAGTCTCACAGCAAGAAGGTCGCTGGTTTGAGTCCCGGCTGGGTCAGTTGGCATTTCTGTGTGGAGTTTGCGTGTTCTCGCTGTGTTTCTGTGGGTTTCCTCCGGGTACTCCACTTTCCCCCACAGTCCAAAGACATGTGCTATAGGTGAATTGGATGAACTAAATTGACCATGTGTGAAATGTGAATGCCAGAGTGTATGGGTGTAGTTGGTATAGTTGAATAGTTGGTAGTTCATTCCGCTGTAGCTACCCCTAATAAATAAGGGGTGTATGAATGAAATCATGGGATAGCTTTCTCTTGTGTGTGTGTGTGTGGCTTAGATGGGTTAATTAAGTTAACAAGTTTAAGTTTGTCATGAATATCTATATAGCAAAGTTGATGTGTTTGGTCTTGGCGGCATAGATCTGCTACGCTGCTGCTGCTGCTTTAATTTGTTATACCAAAGCAAGTACCGAGACTTGCTACTGAAAGTATATTGACAGACATGCAGTCTGAGAATATAACACGCTGCTGCTGCAAACATAGTATACATGTAACCCCTGCAGCAGATCTACACAGGTGGAGCTGGGGTGGAAGAGGGACATGTTAGTGTAAAACAACACTGAAGCATTTAAATGTTGAGGAGCAAGCTCATTGGCTGCCGAGGCTACAACAACAAATCTCCTGCTCTGTGTAATTAATGATGTAGGAGCAGATTAGGTGACTTATCAGCCTGCACACCCATAGAACTTCATGACAAAAGTTTGTATTAAGTCATTGGACAACCGTGTTTTTTCTGCGAACAATCTAGAAATCATTTCTTAAGTGAGCTAATAAAATTGACCTTTTTTGGTAACTCTTTATTTTGATGGTCCATTTAAGTATTAGTAGACTGTCTGCTTAATATCTGCTGATACAGCAACAGACATTTAACTGACCATAAAAAAAAATTTCAAGTACATGTCTAACCCTAACCCCAACCCTAACCCCAACCTAACAGTCTACTTATAATCTAATGAGAATTAGTTGGCATGTAGATGCAATGTAACTTAAATTCAACAAACAGATCATCAAAATAAAGGAAACAAGGAATTTCTCTTTCTCTGTTAAACATCACTTTGGAAATATTTGAAAAAGAATCAAAATTTCACAGTATAGCTTATAATTGTGCTTTCAACTGAATTAAAAAATCTTGAGAAGCCTTTTTCATTTTTGACCCACATATAAACACCGATCCGTTTCTCATTGTGAGCCGTATTAGGCCAGGTGTCAGGAAATGGCACTCTCATATTTTAGCTCTTTTCATTCCCAGAGTGTCTCTGCATCATCTTTCATCGGTGCAGAGCTTGGCAAGGAGCAGCACCGAACATATCAAGCGCGCTGGGGTGGAAAAATATTAGTTTACACAAAGGCAGGCTGAGAAATTAAGGATGATTTTATTTCCTTATCTTTCCCCTCAATTCATTACTTTGCAGTGTGTGGCAGGTTGCAAGCTTGTCAGAAGAGACTAATGGCCTGTCGAGGCCGCCGTGGCCTCGTTCACATTAATACTCTCTCATCCCCCCGTTGAGAAATCTGCTTGATCTGAAATTGAAAACAAATAGTAATTTCCTACACTCACTTTTTTTGGGTGGGTGAGGGGGGATTTACCTTTGGCGCAAGCTTTCACAGATCATGCACCAAAGTTGCTTTCAAGGCCAAAGCAGCAAAATATACAATATACAGAAATAGACTAATTTTACAGCTCCTTCACAGTTAAACATGAGTTTTACCATTTTATTAATCCATTCAGCCAATCTCGATATCTTAGCTTAGCATAAATCATTGAATCGGATTAGACCATTAGCATCTCTCTCAAAAATGACCAAAGGAAGAGTTTTGATAATTTTCCCATTCCCTTTGAGATCAAAATGTACTGTCAGACATTTTATTGTAGTTTTGCGGTAACCTACTGGCAGCACTGTGGACAGCAAGTTACCGCAACTGCCCCTCTACAGTACCTTAGCTGTAAATGTGTTTTACAGTAGCAGCACCCTACCGCAGTTTCATTTTACAGTAAAATAGCCTTACCGCAACTTCTTTTTATGGTAAAATGTCCTTTACCACAATTTAATTTTACAGTATGACAAATTTTACAGTATTTTTACTGTAATATTTACATTTTACACTAGCAGTACAAAACCTTTATTTTTAGTATTTACTATTGAAATTACAAACAAGTGACGAGTGTGTAGGACAGTATTTTTATTAATAACATTTATTTTATCCATTTTACATGGTTCACAAAAGTAAATTTCATTCATCAAGCTATTTAAATACATTTCTTCATTAACTTTCTCTATTTTGTCTTCAACTACAGTATAGCAGTACGTGATTACTTTGACTACAGTAAAATACCGCAAATTTTAAAATGAAAATTAAAAAAAAAATGTTTTAAAGTTTTTAAATTATCCATAATGCAGTGCACATTACAGTAGTGAACTGTAAAGAATGCATGTGATATTTTACTTTGCGTTTTTGCAGTAAATAACTGTAAACATTATGACAAAAGCTAACAGTGTAGCTAGGAGCTACACTCTCATTCTGGTGTAACAGTCAATGAACTTAGCTGCCATACTTTGGCTGCAGAATGTGCAATGATATTACGCAGCGGCTGAAAATAGTCCCCAGCTAGGCAACTAGGTAACAGCACAGTGTAATATCATTGTGCCTGATGTAGCCATGGTGCGGCAGAAGAGTTCCTTGATTCAGGGTGTCCATAGAGTCTTAAAACATCTTAAAATGTCCTACATTTGAAAAACTCAATTTTAGGCCTTAAAGTTTTCACTGAAATTCACTGAAAAGTTGTGTTTTAAGTCTTAAATCATTTAAAACAGGTCTTATTTGTACCATGTAAAGCTACCCAATTGGGCCAACACTCAATCCATATCAAAAAAACATTTAATTTATTAGCTATTTTTTAAGTGTGTGTGTGTAGAACTACAGTTTGCTTGTTTTGACATATTATGTAAAATACGTGGCTAAGAAATAACTAAATTAGATTTTTTTGGAGGGGACAATTAAAAATAGACAAAATCCTTAGAGCTTTGTCCTGCAAAAATCTAAAATTTTGATTTCATAATGGTCTTGTAAAGCTCTTAAAAAGTCTTTAATGCGTCTTAAATTTGAAACCCTATTGATTATTACACCAGAATGAGAGTATAGTTCCTAGACATATCGACCTTGAAAATGTCAACTATTCATTTTCTGTCAGTCTTAGTAAATGATGTAACTACAGAAGAGTCAGGCTTTAAATAGGACAATTATCAAAACTCTTTTTTTTGTAAAACAGATGAGTTTTATTATTTTTAATCCATTCAGTCGATCTCAGAGTCTTGCGGGAGCACTTTTAGCTTAGTTTAGCATAAATCATTGAATCTGGTTAGACTATTAGCATCAATAGAGTTTCAATAATTTTCCCATTTAAACCTTGACTCTTCTGTAGTTACATTGTGTAATAAGACTGATGAAAAATGAAATTTCATTCATAATGGTCTTGTAAAGGTCTTAAAGTCTTTTTATTTATTGTCAGTCTTAGTACACGGTGTAACTACAGAAGAGTCAAGCTTTAAATACGAAAATTATCAAGACTCTGTTTAAATTATTGGGGTTTTTTTTTTACCATTTTTGAATCCATTCAGTTGATCTCCAAGTCTTCCAGGAACACTTTTAGCTTAGCTTAGCATAAATCATTGAATCGGATTAGACCGTTAGCATCTTTTTAAAAAATGACCAAAGAGATTCAATAATTTTCCTTTTTAAAACTTGACTCTTCTGTAGTTACATTGTGTAATAAGACTGATTCATTATGGTCTTGAAAAGGTCTTAAAGTCTTAAATTTGACTTAAATTTAAAACCCTGTTAATTATTATGCCAGAATAAAAGTATAGTTCCTAGACATATCAACCTAGAAAATAAACTGTTCATGTTCTATCAGTCCTAATGCATGGTGTAACTACAGAAGAGTCAAGCTTTAAATAGGAGCATTATCGAAACTTTTTTTTTTTTTGAGAGATATGCTAATGGTCTAATTCAATTCAATGATCTGTGCTAAGCTAAGCTAAAAGTGCTCCTGACATTCCCTGAGATCAGCTGAATGCATTAAAAACTGTTGAGTTTGAGCATTTTAAACTCTAGAGGAGTTGTAAAAATGATTTCCAAAAAAAAAAGTACAGTGTTCCTTTTAAGATTTAGATTTATAATTCACAAACAAAACCAAAGCGATGTTAGACAGCTGAAGAGCAGCGATTTGTCGATGACGGGTTGTTTACGCACATGTGAAGTCGCAGGCGGAGGGCAAAAAGAACAATTGTCCTTGAAAAAGAGAGTCCCACTCCGACGTCACTCTTTAAAGGGCCCCTGATTAAATGACAGTCGCTTTGTTGTGTACACATGGAGGCCCCATCCAGAATCCAGCGACTTTCTGTTCTCCCACGCAAACGGTGAAGATTAGAGGGGGAAAAAAACTCTGGCAACCTCCAAAAAAAAAAAAACTCAAATCTGGGACAGAGTAGTGAAGTGCGAGTGGTTTTTGGACGTGGGTGGAAAAGCGCTCTTTCTTTCTCTCTTTTTTTCCTTGGTAGTATTTTTCAGAACAAATAAAAGTTCGCTTTTAAAAGCCTCTCTTTTGTTACGGCGTCATTTTGAAGCGTCTCGAATGAGAGAGACCGAGGGAGCGGGAAAGTTAGCGGTTTAGTGTTCTTGGCAAGGTCATCTTTAACAGCTGAATGTATGGATCCTTTGGGACGCGGTGGAGGCAGACACAGCCAGACTAATAACGTGTGTGTGAAAGAGAGAAGGGGAAATCTGGAGACTGGATTTACCTTGCGATGAAATTAATTGCCCTACCAGTCACTCTCTATAACACACACACATGCTCACACACACACTCGGTGAAAGATGAAGGACACTCCTGGCATGCTGTGTGTCGTGAAGCGAGTGCTCTTCTGTGTGCCTTTTTAATATCTTTCCATTAGATTTATCATAATGTACTGTACATCCTTGATTATCTCAGCTTCTTACACTTTCTAGCAAGCACTAAAATGATTTCTTTCATCAGCAAGTGATGCAACAAGTGAAAACAGTTTCAATGGCTTCAGAGAAAGGGGGAATATTGATCACTGTCACTCAGCCAATCAGAATATATTTGCTGTTTATTTGAAGCTGTGTGAAGGTGCAGGGGGTTTGGGGCCAATGAGATTTGACAGTGAGCAGGGTTAATTAGTTACTAGATTGACATCTGTTTTGGATTTGATTTTATTTTTTTATACATTTTTTGTCAGTTATGGTGTTAAAGCATTTTGTTTTTAAGTGAAATAATCTGATTTTAGCACAATAGTGTTTGTTTAATTCAAACGGTCTTATTTTAGGTAGTTTTAGTTTTCTGCAGTCGTGGTGGTAACAGTTTGAAGAGTTTATGGTTTTCTGTAAACCTTTATACTGTCACGTTAATACTTGAATAGAGCATGTTTTTAGCTTTAGCATACTAATCAGTTGTTTAAAATAATTGGTAACATTTCATTTAAAAAGTTTAATTAATAATAATAATAGTTGTTGTTGTTGTTGTTGTTGTTGTTAATATTTATTATAATAATATTAAATATTAGTTAAATTAAGCAAACAATAAAACTTTATACAAATACATTTTAATTTTATCTTTCAAATTTGTCAATTTATTTAAATTATATTCATTCTCATGTTATTACTTTTGTTTATTTATTTATTCATAAAAACAATTGAAAGTGTACTGTTTTTTTATTACAATTTAGTTATCACTTAAATTATTGTTCTTCCTATTGTTATAACTGTTCAGTTATTTATTTTTTAATTAGTTTCTTATGCTATTCATTTGTTTTTCTTAGAATTATTAACTCATCATTTTTTCTGGCTTTTGATTGTCAAAACATGTTATAATTTTCTAAAGCTATACTTTTTTTGTAAGAATTACATTTTCAGATTTACTGCATAATTCCACATAATTTTCTCATTCAATTATAGCATTCCTTATCATTTCTTATTCTTGCTTATTGTGCAAACAATCTAAATACACCAAATTTCCCATTGCAACTCCAGTGGTCCAAAAAAAAATAAAAAAATAAAAAATATATAGATATATAAATTTTCCTATGTTAATTTTTTTATTTGTATATTTATTTACTCATTCATTTATTCAAAATACAAAGTTTGCTGTTCTTGTGTTTTTTTATTTATTATTTTTTCTATATATTTATTTAAAATAATTTTATTAATATTTAGCTAATTATGTGAATTTGTTTCTATATAATTTAATATTCTCTGTTTTTCATGTGATTAAATTTTGTTTAATTTGAAATAATTCATTGTTCCAATTTTACTTTTGTTTATCTATTTGTCTATTTATTTATTTATTTATTTAAATATATATAGTATTCTATTCTCGTGTTATTTATTTTTAATTAATTTTTTTCAATATATATATTTATTTTAATTAATTGTATTATTATTTTGTTAATTATGTGAGTTTTTCATTTTTCAGATTTTTGTGTTTTTGTAAAACGTTAAAGTTTTGTCGTTAGAATTTTTTTCACATTTTTTCAACTTTACATAAGTTTTCTAGTTTATCATGCAAACAATCTAAAACAAACATCATATTTTTGGTATATTTAGTATATAACATATTTAGTTCCCATTACAACTCCCCTGCTGAGCTCCTAAAGTGACCATCTCTCCACCCACCGCTTGAATTCCCCATGCCGATGCCATAACAGCCCTTTCCCTTCCACCGCGGCCCATATATTTATTACCACTGTTCACTGGCTTGTTAGTTTTTAGTGCGGCGTGTTTTTCATTCTCTATGGCCAGTGGAGAATGCCTCAAAAACGGCTTTTTAAAGAGCGGCATTATTATGAACGCTCTCACCATTTGAGAGAGATATACATTTGTGTTATTTATGCCCCGACTCTCGCATTTGTGTAAACATAAAATCGCATGCTTTATTACATCCCTCCCGCACCCGGCGCCTTGACCCCCGTCCTCGTAAATTGAGAAATAGTGGGGAACTAATGGAGACAGATGGGACTATGGCATGCCATTTACTCAAATTGGTGAAGTAATTAACCTCGAGGTGCTGGGCTTTTGAGAGAGAGATTGTGCGAATATCTCCAGTAGTCAGATAAACAGACTCCGGGCTTAACCGCCTCTGACAACTGTATCATAAACTAGACTCATTCTGTTCAATTGACCTGTCAACATCTCAGCAGCAAATAAAGATTTGTATTACTGCGTGGCTGCCTGTAGGAGTCTGGGCTCTCTTTCCCTGCGTCTGCGTCAGTCTGCAAAACTGTCTGCTCGCTCTGTCTGACAGCCGCGAGATGGACTGAAGCGTCTGATTGGAGGGGTTTTTATGGTAAAAGGTGAGTTTGGAAATTTGAGGTTCTGTCAGTTCTGATTGGAAGTCACTAGACGGAGGCACATAGTGTTTGATCTGACATCGCCAACTGCTGGATTAGAATGCACAACATAGCTTTTTCACTCATTTATTTACTTCTTTATTTACTTTTTTAAACGTTAGCTTCTTTTTTGTATTATTATTGGTATGGTTGGATTTTTCAGATTTTTTGATTGTCATTCTTTTATTTGTTTTTATTTTGGTACTAATTAATTAATTAGGCAATACGGTGGCTCAGTGGTTAGCACTCTCACCTCACAGCAAGAAGGTCACTGGTTCGAGTCCTGGCTGGCATTTCTGTGTGGAGTTTGCATGTTCTCCCCGTGTTGGTGTGGGTTTCGTCTGGGTGCTCCGGTTTCCCCCACAGGCCAAACACATGCCCAATTTAAACTAAATTGGCTGTAGTGCATGTGTGTGAATGAGTGTGTATGGGGGTTTCTCAGTATTGGGTTGCAACTGGTAGGGCATCCGCTGTTCATTCCGCTGTGGCAACCCCTGATGAATAAAGGGACTAAGCCAAAGGAAGATAAATGAATGAATAATTAATTAATTCATGTTTCATCATATTTTCTAAATGATGTTTAACAGAGCAAGGAGTTTTTCATAGTATTTTTTCTTCTGGATAAAGTCTTATTTCTTTTATTTTTACTGGAATATAAATGGATTTTTTCCTTCTTTTATGTTGTAAGTTTTCTGAAATTTTTTTTTAAAAATGTCATTATTATTTTTTGTGCAATTTTTTTTGTTACATTTTGTAGAAAAAATAATGAATAATATAATTGTAATATATTAAATTAACTTTAAAATATATCAAAATATACAAGTTCTCATTTTCATTTATGTGAACACTTTATTGCTGTTGACTGTTGGTAAAACATTTCAAAACTGTTTCAAAGCATTTCAGTTTTATAATGTAAACCCTGTGAACGCTAATTATAATTTATACTTCTGATTTTAACCCATTAACTGCCCCACCAAGAATTTTTTTTTATTACATTTCTTAACTCATAATGTCGCTAGTTAACACTTTTCAACACATGCCATAATTTCTAAAATATCAATCTCTACCAAATGGTAGACATGTCGGTCTATGGTGAAAGAACCGGAATTAATACATATACTATGAAAAATCTGAAAATGTGAAGTGTAAGATCAATTTATTTAAAAACATAATCAAAATAAAACATTTTTGAATACTAAATCATCTTTATTTATTTTTTAAGTATGCCATAAAATATTTCAGATTCTCATTTAACATGTTTTCTTGTTTATTTTACAATAAAACCAAAATCAAGTCTAGTAGTGCAACATTATTATGTTTGTTTAATTTCTTTTTTTTTTTGTAAACCATAAATGCTTTTTAAATGCATTTAAAAGTCATTATTAAAATATGGTCAACAATTTGGTAGAGCAGGCAGTTAAAGGGATAAGAAAAATAGTCATTTGAATGGTTTTTAGTGTTTACAGATTATTAAAAATGTGGTTTTACCCTTGACATTTTTCGATTTTTGTTTTGCAGTTTTGAAAATACCCGTGTTCATGTGGACAGCGCCTGAATCCAAAGTAGATATGATCCACACCATCTTATTAAATCTAGTTGGCTAAAACTACAGTGAATTCAGAAGACTAAAATATAACTAAAACGAAATTACATTTCAGTCAAAAGACTAAAACTAAGTGAAGTTTAAATGTTAAACTAATTTCGAGAGGACCATGTGCTCATGATTGACCCAGCTGGTCCACATTAGCTAATCATGATCCTCCAATCAAAGGATCCCAAGTCACTATATATATCCTCATTTCCTCTCTACAACTATCTTCGTCTGGAAGAAACCCCCCTCCTCCCCTTCTTCCACCTTTATCAAGAATGGGTGGCACGGTGGCCTAATGACCAGCACGTTTGCCTCACAGCAAGAATACCAATGGCGTTGGGTCTTCGCTGGGCCATCTGGTGTTTCCGTGCGGAGTTTGCATGTTCTCCGTGTGGGTTTCCCCCGGGTTCCCTGGTTTCCTTCCACCATGCAAATGTGCTCTATATTTTTGATAAAATAAGCCTAAATCTTTTTTCTAATGTCTTACTCTCAGGAAGTTCACCTTGGCCTCAGCAGCGGGGGAGTTTCAGATCGACCTGAGCTCAGTCTCCCCTCGCCCTGTGAAAGGAGGGAGCCCTGGGCTCGAGGATACCTTGAGCTCAGGGCTCTCTCCCGGGACAGCACGCCAAACAAGCTATGTATAAACCGTGAGCTAAGTGTGAACTCTTGAAATCAAAACGTGCTGTCAAAATGAATACCGCTGACGAGTACAGTACAAACAAACAGCAGCAGTCAAAATGCTTCGCCCTCCTCTGATTTTCTTTTTCAAATATTTCCTAAATGATGCTTAACACTCCATTCACACCATTCTGCTTCATGGGTGACGTCAGGCGTTGCCAAACTGCATTGTAGATCGGTCGGCGCCGCTTTAGTGGCGTTGCTCGCTGCAAAAGTTGGGACTTTCTCAACTTTTTAAGCACTGACGGAAGCGTCAGCCAATCAGATCGCTGTATTCAAATACACCAGCTCAGACAGTAGCCCATTGCTGAGTAATTTCATTGGCTGACGCTGCTATGATGATCGCGTCAGCCCCAACTTCAGACACGCCCTCTGTCAATCGTTGATGCCGAAGCCCCATGAAAGGAGCGTAACAAATATATAGAGGGAGGCAAATAATTATATAATAATATCTGTACACAAGCAATCAGTGTAAAGTGTCAATAAAGAGGAGCTCTGTGTACCTGAGGCTCTCTCTCTCTCCTTCTCCTGTTAGCTCGACTGCAGCAGGAGATTTACATTTAATGTATTGACAGCAGTTCTGAGAGGTAATAGAGAAGGTGTGTGTGTGTGAGAGAGAGAGAGAAAGAGAGAGAGACACGGCTGACACATTTCCAGCGCAGTGACATGTGATTTGACAGTGACAGGTGATTTGGGTCTGACTCTAATAAGTGAATTAATCTGAGGTAAAACATAGTGATATGTCATGTTCGCAACACCTTAACAGCTGGCTGGCTTGTCCTTCAGTGACAAGCTAGTTTGTCCTGTGCAAATCTTCTGTCACCTCCTTCCCAAAAAAAAAAGAAGGAGGGAATATAGTAGGAGCAGGTGAGCAATTTCTTGTCAGATTTAGCCAGCTGTGATGATATTATCTGTCCGAGTTTTATTTATTTTTTTATCAATCTGCTCCTTCTGGACCCTCAAAGTGAATAGTGATACAGTAAAGTGATACAGTAAATGAGACTTTGGGATCAAACATGGAAGTATTGTTGTGGTGAATCAAATGAAATCAGCCACGTGTAGAATTAAAGGCTTGTTATTAGTCAGACATGCAGTAAAATAAGATGGTCTGTTTTCCTTGTGTTTGAGCTGAGCGATTTGACACACTGGAGAAATTGTATTTTAAGTGCCCTGAGTTTTATTATTGGACTGTTCACAACTATAACTGTGGTTGTGACTGGTAACTGTATGTTTCTGTTTGGAAATTTGAACATTTTTGTCAAGATTGATTGATCATTTGAATGCATTTGCTTAATTTCAGTACAAAAATACGTTTCTTAACTATGAATTTGAATAAAATAGTTTCATGTGTATAAATGAAGAGTTCATATGAAATGTGCCATCTGAAATTGTCCTCTAAAATTAGCATTTTTTTAATGCTCATATGTTTATGTTCAGTTCTTTTTCTTTAAAGGCAATGAAAATAACCTATTCTTTGCATTAAGAGTACAATTAATGAAACTACACCCAACAGCCTGGAAAAAAATGCTCATTTTAGATGGAAATTTCAGACAACTTCAGACAATTTCAGTACAACTTGCTAACAAACCTGGCAATATTTTGGGGTAAATGTCTTGCATTTTGGGAGGTCGTCTTGACACATTTATTATAAAATAATTATTGATTACAATATATCACAATTATTTATAATACTATACACTTTAAAAAAATGTTTGATTCCACACAATTTCTTCATGTCATCCCAACACAAATCAATTAAGTTAACTTATGCCGAGTTCAGACTGCATGATTAATTCCAGGCTCATTCTGAAAACATACCTCTGTATACATTTCTAAAGACCGGCAAGTTTTGCTTTTTGAGTTCTCAAATTTCTCTTGCGAGTGCCATTTCCACCTGCTGTTCTTTCGTAAACCCACCAGAGGCCGCTGTCGACTGACTGACTGACTGACTGCAAGACTGACTGATCAACTGACCCACCCTCCTCCTTCCCTAAACCCAACCAATTGTATTGATTGACCGGCCCACCCACTTCTCTAAACCCAAACAACAATTTTCGAAAGTAATCCAGAAAAAAAACGCTCTCATCTGATTTTTACCACATTTTCAAATTTTACCACATTCTCACCCTGTTATTTACTTGTTTTTTTATACCGTTCTTCACCGAACTCAAACCCTGTCGTCATGGTCAACTCCTCTCTGTGTCTCAAGTCCGCCTACGTACATGGTGAGCTAACAGGACAAACTGGTAACAGCCGAAAAGCCGTCCATATGGAGGTAAATGGTCAGCTGGTAAGCGTAAAAAGGGAAGGGTGCCATATAGCCCCATAGCATTCATTTTAAAACTAAAATGCAGTTATGCTTTGCTCTGGCTACAAATTCGTAATCTCCAGAAATGTATATAGGGCTATGTTTTCAGAATGAGCCTATGTTGGCATGATTTTAGCTCCAATTTTGACTTGTTGATAGCTTTTTAGAAATCACAGACAAATGTCTGAAATCACAGGTAAATCGGTGCTCATTCACGTGAGTAACAATTACACCATGTAAACTATCAAAGACGTGATCTGAGAGAGTCGTAGGTGAGTTGCCGACACCCGTCAGAAATTTGGCATGATAAATATCTGGAGCTGTCGGCGATTTATTATTATTATTTTTTTTTATTTATTTATTTTTTTTAAATCATGATGTGTGAATATAAAATAACTTTGACGATTACCTACAGCCAATGAGAGAGCAGCATCCACTATAGGTATCTGCAGGCCATTGGTAGGTTGGGGGAGAAATTGAAAGTGCTTCTTTTTGGTCTATTTGGACCCAGGAAATGGAGGAAAAACTATTGGAAATTTTGGCTGGAGCACCCGTGTCTGTTTGACATGTCATCTGAGCAATATCACAACTGGGTCAAAAAAGAATGAAAAAGTAGAAAAATAAAAGAAAAATATTTTCCATCAAAACCCAGGTGAGCAAAATAAGTAGATTTTCTACCCCACTAAAGGCCTCTTTCTCATTATGTAGTTAATAACAAAAGAAATACTACGTGACCTCGCGTTGTTTTCACATCACTTCTCACGTGTGTCTGGTTTTGAGATGTAGTTTGTGGACCAAAATAAAGTTGTCGGTGATTCTTCGTATTGTAAATTCATGCAATGTAAAACCCCCTGTTGCCGATCCATCATGCAGTGTGAACCCAGCATTGTTTAAACGCTGCTCCAGATAATCATGCAGTGTGAAAACATCTGTGACACGACTACTTTGAAAATCATGGTCGTATTCTTCTTTTTTTTTTTTTTTTACAAATTTAAGTGGATTGAACATAAAACTATTTAGTTGACCCTAAAAAAAAACTAAGAGTTGTGTTGTTTCAACTCATTTTAAAGAAATAGTTTAAAAAAGCAGCAAAAGTAATTTTTTGAGTGTATAAATTAACTAAATAAATAAAGAAAACACCGATTATATACTTTTTTAGTCATTTTTTTATTACTTTTCTTTTTAAGTTTTAGTATATAGACTATCCACAAGTTTAACTGTGGGTTTTAAAAAGTTTACTCCACCCAAGCACACAGAAAGACACTTGTCAAAGGCCCATCGGTCCCCAATGAAGGCTGGATTAAACAGTGTGCTGGGAAAGTTTAGCTTTCCTTTGAGGCTAATATCATGGTATTAGACATGAAAGACCGCTGGGCTTCTAAACCACATTTAGGTTTCTGGGGGAAGCACAGGCCCAGAGGCAAACACGTCACTTTTTTTTGGAATGTAAAGTATCGAGCACACTTCTAGCACACTGCACCCATGGGGCTCACACCTTTCTGGAGCTTTCCGACGCTCAAAACATCCACAGCCATTCATCAAGATGAGCAGAAACAGTGTAGATTGAAACACAGACATTCAGTGTGGAGAAATATTATATACAGTTGAAGTCAAAATTATTTGCCTTCCTGTGCATTTTTTTTTTCATTTTCAAATATTTTCCAAATGATGTTTAAGAGAGCAAGGAATTTTTCACAGTATTTCCTATAGTATTTTTTCTTCTGGAGAAAGTCTTATTTGTTTTATTTCGGCTATAATAAAAGCAGCTTTTAATTTTTTAAAAACATTTTGAGGTCAATATTATTAGCCCCCTTAAGCAATATTTTTTTTGATTGTCTACAGAACAAACCATCATTATACAACAACTTGTCTAATTAACCTAACTTAACCTAATTATGTACAGTCATCATGGCAAAGATAAAAGAAATCAGTTATTAGAGAAGAGTTATTAAAACTATTATATTCAGAAATGTGTTGAAAAAACATCTCCTTTCTGTTAAACAGAAATTGGGGAAAAATATACAGGGGGGCTAATAATTCTGACTTCAACTGTATGTCAAACCACGTCTATATGATGCAAAAGTTGTAAACGTAGAAAGATTAATCATTCTAGAATTCTTAACACATAGAAATTAAGAAAAATGGGTTTTAATTTATAGAAATTAAAATAAAAACAAAATTAAAATATTTTGTAAGTTTCCTATGTTGAAACGTTGATTTATTTTTATAAATGTTTGACTATGAGACTTTTGCCAACCAAAGTAACACTTTTTTTAGCATAGATTTATTGTAGATTTAGTGATGAACAAATACATATTGATCATCTTTTAAAGTATCCCTCTCTATATATATATTGTAGTCCTTTTGAACTTTGTTCGTCAAAGAATATGGGAGAGTTTCCACAAAAATATGAATAATATAATATAAGTTTAATGATCCCCTATTCAGCATACTGGATTAGAATGATTTTTGAAAGGTCACGTGATACTGAAGACTGGAGTATATGATGTACATTTTCAAATAAATATCTAAAAATTCACCTCTGAGACACATTAATAAATTGCATTAAAAAAATCCAAATAAATGCAAAAGATTGGTCGTAGTGTATGTGTGTGTGAATGTGAGAGTGTATTGGTGTTTTCCAGTACTGGGTTGCGGCTGGAAGGGCGTCCGCTGCGTAAAACATATGGTGGAATAGTTGTCGGTTCATTCCGCTTTGACCAATCGAAGGGAAATGAATGAATTTCTTTGAGAAAATGTTCTTTGGGGAAGCAAAAACAGATGAGAGAACTTTTATTTTTAGGACTCTACTGTACATCATTCTTCAAGTAGAGTAAGCTTTGTGTAATGTCTTTAATGCCATTTTAAACTTTAATGTTACATTTCTTCACATAATCAAGTTTTAAACCCATTGTCATCTGACGTTATCCTGGCATTGCTGTAGTTACCTCACTAGTTGTGTGTTCTGTTGTGCAGCACACTGAGTTTGGAGCATCTTCCTCCTCTTCTAGACATTAAAAATGAAGCAGTCTGACACGAGGTCTGAAGTCTCGGCCTGAGCTTTGCTCTGAGGTTGCGGAGGGTCTTTGCAGGGCTGCAGGTCTTACAGGCGTTGAGCCTCTGGTGTCTGGACCATAAGCCCTGTTTGCTGGAGAGCTGTAAATTGTGCTTACAGAATAGGAATGAAATGTCAGCCAGACCTCAGTCTGACTAACTCGACCACTCGTCAGCTGTGTGTGTGTTTGTAAAAGGCCTCTCTCAGCTTCATTCTTATGAGATTTATATGATTCTTGTTGCTTGAAAGGAGGCACATAGTCATGAAAAACAGGATTTTTATTTGTCTTTTAAAAAAAAAAGATGGTCCATATACTATGTGTTGATAAGTTCCTCCTACGTTCAGTGAAATCATTTATCGAAACAAATCTTTTGTTTATTTCAGGACTACAAATATAAAATAACTCTCATTCAACAGTTTATTAAACTTATAAATTTATATATATATATATATATTATAAAATATAATATAAATATTATATTTATAATATATATAAATGGGGGGGATAGGACAACACTTTAAAATAAGGTTGTTGTTAGTTAATATATTTACTAACGTGCACAAACAATGAACAGTACATTTACTACAGTATTGGTTCATGTTAGTTAACATTAGTTAAATAAAATACAGTTGTTCATTGTTAGTTCATGTAAACTCGTGGTGCATAAACTAATGTTAGCAAGCATGGATTTGTATTTTAATAATGCATCAGTAAATGTTGAACTATGATTAATAAATGCTGTACAAGTATTGTTTGTAATTATTTAATGTTAGTAACAATATTAACTAATGAAATCTTATTGTAAAGCGTGACCGAAAATAGACAGAAATAAAACGACAGTAATAAAGAAAACAATAATTAAATGAAACACTCTGAAAGATGAAGTATTTTAGTCCTAAATTAAACTGTTTGTAAAGAATGAGAGGAATTAAAAACTTCAGCACAGGCTCTTTGGAGATATGTGCTTCAGCCTACATTTTCACAAAAAAAAGTACTTCAACATACGTTTGACTGCCATTTCTGGGTAAACTAAACACTAGGGGGCAGTATGATCAACTGCTTTTGATCCTTTTCACACTAATGATATTTACAGGGATTTATTATTGATGAATGAAAGATTATTTTCTTGCAGTTCTTTGCAAAACACCTAATAAATACTGCAAAACAGCTTAATAGAGTCTAGTGTTTAGATCTGTGGATTTCTATGTGATCTGTACAAACCCCACCTGTACAAGAAGGATATGTATCTGGAACGTATAACAAACATACCATAAGTATTGCACTTGAAGATTCGCTAAAAATGTAAACAGCACCCTCTAGTGGATTTGTTATCTGAAATGTGCAACGAAACATATCCAGAGTAACGTTTTTTATGTTTTGCAAAAATGTAGACAATTAATTAAATTAGTATTTTTTTTTTTTTTGTGGTTTGATATTTGTGTTTTTACTTTTGCCTGTTTATTTATGCTTTTGAATTGCATTACAGGAGCTTGATCTTTCTTCCAACAACTTTAAACCTTTAAAAAGTTCGCAAAAAGTGACTTTTATTAACACTTTTAATAGTTTAACGTGATATATTGTCTGGGTTCGCGTTATATTGGTATATTACGGTACAGAAATCTTGTAATAAACTACCAGTATTTTCTGTTATCTTAAAGACTTATTTCTCTATATATTATTTCTTATACATTATATTATTTCAAAAATGTCAATAAAAGTCACTTTGTTCAACTGTAGAGTTAAAATTTCCACATCAAAAGATCAGATCAGGGATCAAGCTCCCATAATGCAATTCACAACTGTAAAAAAAACGGAAAACACGTGTGAATCACATATAGAAACCGTTAATTAACAGATACTGTATATTTAACAGTGAAGACCAAGTCACGCATTTCCAAAAATTTAGTGTATTTTACTGAATCATCAATGAATCATTTAAAAAAGCAGTCGGTTATTTAATTAACTTTCATTTTCATTTTTCAAGGATTTACATTTTTTTTAAATGCACCTACATTACCCCTTTTACAAGATTTAAGATAAGCCTTTGGTGTCTCCAGAATGTGTCTGTAAAGTTTCTGTATACCCATCAGACAATTTATTATATAATGTAGAATCTGCCAATTCAGTGTCCGAAGAGTATGTAGCTGTTTTGTAGCCTGTGGCTTTAAATCCAACTGAGCTGCTTCTCCCCGCCCACCCTTCCCACGTGCGTGTCTGCTTCTCATCATGCATTACGCCAGATAAACAGCACAGTGACAGACACGGGTGAAACTGAAATACAGCTCATTAGTCACAAATACCAAGTAAGTTTATTTGATGCATTGGTGATGGAGACTATTTAAGCCTTTCTGAAATGATGAGTCACACAGAAATGCTGTTTGCAGTACACACACACACACATGCGTGTTACTGATACCATGAGGCCGTGGTGATTATAGCAGTTAAGAATTACAGTGATTTTACTCTCTTTATTACAAACATGCTTTGTTGTAAATACGTTTTAAACTTATAAAATTAATTATTGAGGTGCAGCTGATCACAGAGAGTTGTAACATGTTTTAATCCCAGATTTCCTTGCAAAAAATGTTCTGTGGACATGTGTAAACGTGTTGTTATTATAGAAACATGAAACCAATTCGGGGGGCGGGGAAAACCACACTCCTACATCACGATTTGGATCCTATTTTAACAATCAGGAAATTTTTAAAAGAGACTTGTTGGGTTTATAGGCAAATCACCGGTTTGTAAACATTCAGGATGTGCATGCATCAAGGTTGCAGAAAAAAAAACGCGAACGCTAGTGTTTACAGCGAAGGATTGACATCTGATGCGGGACAGAGTTTGTTGTATTAGAGAAGTTAAATTGATTACATATATATATTTACATAAGGCTTTCAGCGTATTATAACAGCTCGTCACCCAGTGATAAGCACAGATATTCAGCAAAATTAATGTTAAAGTGAGCGGCGTTCATCTGACAGGTCCATATGCGATAGCACCCTCCCAATGGATATTGGATAAGACGAAATGGCCAAGCATCCAGTCCGAAATATACAACTATCTCACTGAAACTCCAAGTAATTTTACAAGTAATAAGTTAAAGGCCTACAATACTTTGGATGCCAACAATTTTGTTCTGTGTGGTCATGTGTAAGAAATAATGTTCCATGATTACCAGATTCAACGCTACTGTATGTTGTGCTAAAAACCGAGGAAAGAAGACTGGGTAATCATCTGGGTAATTACCAGATTCAACGCTACTGTATGTTGTGCTAAAAACCGAGGAAAGAAGACTGGGTAATCATCTGGGTAATCATCAACAAGCAAAACAGCTGCATTCTGACAGCGAACTGCACCTGTACGGCAGGGTATGTGAACTTACATGTTTACATTTCATTCTAAGCATTCAGTGTCCGCAGTTTAATTCACCATATTTAACCGTTTTTGCTAATATCATTGCTGCAATCAAAAACGAGTAATGTGTATGATTTAACATAGCGGGAACTGCAGATTTTAACTGCAAAGTCAAGCTTTTTTAATTAGATTCTCACTCCATTCAGCTCTTCTGATGGCTGTTAACCAAAGACGTCTGCGGTTGGCATTAAAATCAGTGTGGTGTACAGTAAAATTAAAGTTTTCTGTTTTTAGACTTTTGATTTTGGCATGCTACCGCACAACACGACATGTTTGCAATTGCAACCTGTCTTTTTTTTTTGCAACCGGTATGCCAGGTTGAACCCGTGTGACGTAGGTTGGTAATTCCCCTATATCCCTCCAATATGATTGACACACTATACCTACACACAGCTCTGTCCAAACAGCTTACAAAAGATTTAATTTTCATAGTAGGTGCCCTTAAACACTTGTTTGAATCTACAGTCAAATATGATCATTTTAGTAGCATTTTTAGGTGTCGAAAAAATACACAATATGCCCCTTTAAAACTAATCGTGCATTTATTATGATTGTGTGTGTGTGAGTTTTGTTTGTTAGTCTCAACTGTTATCTGTTGATAAGTGCTTTACCCCTCACCGCCGCTCATTTCCTGCTCAAAGATGAAGTAGCTTATGGAGGAAGTCTATATCTCAGAGAGACACTTCTGTAATAAATTTGGGGTGCGCGTTGCCTTTGTATCTGATCTACCTCTTCCATTCATTACATTTGCAGATTCTATCATAGCAATCTGATACCTTTGGCATGTAATTTTATTGAATGGCTGTTCTAGAAAGATACCGTCTAAACATTCTCACCTCAGGAAAAAAAATAGTACTACAGTTTATTTCTGAAGCATTTGTACGATCCGAGATGCACAGCCTCTCCCATAAGTAAAGCTGTGGAAAGAGGGTTACTTTGGTCTTACTTTGACTTTCTTCCTTTCTAAAGCACCAAAGCCAAACACTGTAACCCGGCGTGATCCGAGGAATACCAATTGGACATCTGGTGCGGGGGATTTCACCGCTGGTGAATTTTAGCCAATGGACATCCAGAAACTTTGGCTTTTTTTCCTCCAACCGGACATTGATCCAGGTGTACGTCTCATCCATTTCTGGCGCGCGGTAAAGCTGTCTGCACAGAGCTTATCGCTCGCCGCTACACTTGTTTTCCGGCCTGATTTATGACGGCTTTGGAAAGGTCTGCCAATCCCATAGGCTCACCTTAACGCACAGGATCCCGTCAGCGGAAATCAAGCTCTCCCAGACAGCTTTCCATAGAGTCCCGGATGATAAATAAGTGCTCGTATTAATTGATCAGAGAGAAAGGCGGACATCAGGAGCCGTGACGGGTGTGAGGAAAAACTTGTCGTGCTCCTCTGTAGCCTCTTAAAGGGACAGTTTACCCTATAAACAGTCTGCAAATCATACATTGACGATCAGGGGGGTCAACTGTTAGTTTGTGTAATACATCCTTCAGTCGTTTTTGTATTTACTTTTAATAACATTTAGTTTATTAGTAAAATGTATTTAAGTTTTCAGCAAACTATGCATCTAATTTTATTTTCAGGCTAAATATAGATACAAACACCTATTTATAAGAAAACAAAGCAGGGGCATAGCAACCGGGGGGACGGGGGGATCCGTCCCCCTCACTTTTAGAGACAGACCATTTAGAAACAGGTGATTAATAATTATATGAACGTATGATCTCATACAGCTGTCCCCCCACTTTTAAAATGTCCGCTATGCCCCTGAAACAAAGTGTATTAATACTGCAAAGTTTATAGTACAAATTGACGACCATTATTTTATATAGTGCAGGGTTTGGATGTATACTGTAAATATCCTGTTGATATTTAGAAATCTTGCTGTATCTATTAAACGCACAATTTTCCCGCATGGTAAATCGTTATCTATGGCAGTGGTTCTCAAACTTTTAGACCAGCGACCCCCAATGTAAGATCGTCAAGAACTCGCGACCCCCACTACCAAAGCATATACAAACAATAAAAATTGCTTTTTTTTAAGCTGTTCACAATATTTTAACTATATTTACTATAAATTACAGGGCTCGAAATTAACATTTTTGCTTGGTAGTACTGGTGCTCCTAACTTTAAAAATGTAGGTGCACCACCATTTATCGCTATGTTACTACAAGTTTTCTAAACAGATTTATTGCATTTGAAATCAACACTAATCAAAACTAACAAGCAAAAAATATATATGCATGCGCCATGCGTGAGGAAAATATGTCTCTGTTATCACAAGAAAATACATTTTTATAACATAATTGAGTGACCAAAAGATATCACGGACGAACCGCTCACCGGCCCGGCACGCACTGCTTGACATGGATTCATTAATGAATCTGTTAATGATAACTGTGCTGTGTTCTCACGCCTGGTGTCTGATATTGCACAGATGCGGTTTCGCGGTTATAGCTCCTGTCATCTGAAGACAGGAGGTGTTGACAGAGTAACTGACAGCTGATTTTAACCAATCATTCGTGTTCAGTTCTTACAGCAGTGGGCCAATAAGAAGAGCGTGAAGGCCGGCAAGCCGTTGCGGCAAGTTGACACGACAAGTTTTAAACTGTTCCTGAGCGCAGCGTTTCAAGTGCAAACATGCATTCTGCCTGAATATGTCCTAAATACTTTATGAATCAGTAATATATTTTAAAAAATCTGAAAATATTAGCTTTCACGTGTAATACTGAAAAATATTTATTATAATCACTGAAAATTACACAATTTTTAAATCACTCTCGCGACCCCTTGAAATTATTCTGCGACCCCTCTAGGGGTCGCGACCCCCAGTTTGAGAATCACTGATCTATGGTGTGGATGTTTTGGGTCCTGTTGATTGCTAATTGAAAATAATAACCTTTCTAAAAATGTATGTGTTTTTCATATGTTATTGTTCAAATTTTACAAGTCATATTTCTACCCCTGTGAAGGTAACAAATACCATAACACAATAATAAATATTTATTGTGCTCATATTAGTCTAACTCAGGCTTAAGGGAATGAAAGATCCTTTATTTCTGCAGTCCAACATGTATTGATTTTATTAAATTATAACCGCTTACATCACAGTTTTTAAATCATGTATTATTACGTGTTTTTAAATATAAGTGCTTATATTTACATTAGCGAGCCTTTGTTATAGTGCATATACTGGCGGTCAAGTGAGAAGTTCGGGGGGCATGGTTGATTTGACGTACAAGCGTTTGGTTGGAGGCTCGATTCCGCAGCTCCTCCTCTGGCTCCATCAGGCAGTCCTTCTGCGCATGCCCAGGCTCCGATTTAAGCAGTCTTTTGCGACAGTTTTTGCCATCATGAGGCGTTTTGCCTTTAAAGCATTCAATGGGAAATAGCGCTGTTGAGTCGTCCATATTTTATATAGTCATTGATTGTGACGCAGTTGCTAGAGAAACTAAATATCTAATGAGAAAACAGTGGGTGTGGCTTGTTTTTTTTCTACTGCTGGCTGATTGGATGTAGTAAAGTAGGCATTTCATTCAGAAAGATCAGGAAAGAGTTTGGGGAGAGTTATTACAACCTAACAGACTCCTCCTCCTCACCATTTCTGTTTGTTGTCAAAACTGACAGTTGGAGGGGCATGGCTAAGGGTGCTTTCACATCTGTGGTTCTATATGTATATAAAAGTGTTTCCCAACCCTGTTCCTGGAGGCACACCAACAGTACATATTTTGGATGTCTCCCTTTTCTGACCCATTAACTTCAGGTGTTGGAGTCTCTTCTGATGTTATGATAAGTTGATTCAGGTGTGTTTGATTAGGGAGAGGTTGAAAATGTTTACTGTTGGTGTGCCTTCAGGAACAGGGTTGGGAAACACTGGTATATATGATTAAAATTGTAATCTTTTTATTAATATTTGTATTCTGAAGATCATAAAATTCATAAGATCCTAAAATGAACAAAGTCATAAATTACAATTTATTATTATTATTATTATTATTATTATTATTATTATTATTATTATTATTATTATTA
>NC_079451.1:43308188-43320688 GCF_903798145.1 Danio aesculapii | reverse complement strand
CATTTTCACAGTATGTCTGATAATATTTTTTGTTCTGGAGAAAGTCTTATTTGTTTTATTTCAGCTAGAATAAGAGCAGCTTTTATTTTTTTATGAATCATTTTAAGGTCAAAATTATTAGCCCCTTTAAGCTATATTTTTTCCGATAGTCTACAAAACAAACCATCATTATACAATAACTTGCCTAATTACCCTAACCAACCCAGTTAACCTAATTAACCTAGTTAAGCCTTTAAATGTCACAAATGTATCTAGTAAAATATTATTTACTGTCATTATGGCAAAGATAAAATAAATCAGTTATTAGAAATTAGTTATTAAAACTGTTATGTTTAGAAATGTGTTGAAAAAAATCTCTCCGTTAAACAGAAATTAGGGAAAAAAATTAATGGGGAGGGCTAATAATTCTGACTTCAACTGTACAACCTGATGGTTTTTCCGCTATGGGTTTTTTTCAGCAATAACCTGTTGGCTGTACATTATGCTAACTAATAATTCATCCAGTGCATTGTAAACTTGCAATTAATTTAATTAAACTTGATTTAAATCCAGTCATATATAAAAGCTGCGTTAATATTGTATTAAATATAGCAGTTTGGATCATTCATATCTGCGGTCACGCTAATTATTATAAAGCATTTATAGTCATCATTTATGTCTCGAGCTTGGATAATTAACTCTATTACCTGGCAGAATAATTATTTATTGACGTCATTATTATTCAGTCATTTTGCCTTAATTGTTATTTTATTTGACACCTAACGGTTTATTTAACGCTGCTTTGAGTGTTAAACTCTAAGAGCAGTTATGAAAGTCATTGTCCGCAACACTTTCTGAATCATGTCATGTTTGTCCTCATCTGAAGGTGCAGCGACTGATCATTTCTGTGAAACAAAGGCCTCCTCAGACTGTATTGTGTGTGTGACCGTTTTCCCCTTCAGAAATCTTGAAGTGAAACAAAGAGACTGAATAAAGATGGAGAATTAGAATAGAGCGGCGTCCAGGGGCCCGAATCACTTCAACACACAGAGGCCCTTATCAGAAACACTGTTCAGACTGAGTCTAGACACACACAAACACACACACACTGGTTTGGAATTCACATTAACATAATATGCTTGTTAACATAAGGAATACTGTTTCCAGATATTTATTCTTTCATTCATTTTCCTTCGGCTTAGCCCCTTATTTATCAGGGGTCGCCACAGTGGAATAAACCGCCAACTATTCCACCAAATGTTTTACGCAACGGATGCCCTTCCAGCTGCAACCCAGTACTGGGAAACACCCATATACTCTCACATTCACACACACATTCATACACCACGGCCAATTTAGTTTATTTAATTCATCTGTAGGACTTTTTACAGTCATCAGAAAGACTTAACATGTCATGTGTCCACTGAGAGACGAGAGAGCAGCTTTAATGACCGCTATGGAGATCGGCCAGAAGCAGAGCGTTTGGTGGACGGATGGACAAATGGATGGATCGATGGCGTCTCTGGAGAAGTGGAGAAAGAGAGACGCTTTGCTCTGCTGGTGTCCGGCTCTGCTCTGCTCTTCTCAGATCACAGATGAAGACGTCTTATAGCCTGCTAAACAAGAGAAGATCTCTTACTATCGCTGATTTTTACCCTCTAATAGGACGTATTTTAGATGTTTTTTTCTCCTTGAAAGGGCCGCATGTGATTTTACTCATACCAATTTCATGACTATTTTACACCCACTTTCTCGGAATCAAAGGCATAATTCATTCATTCATATTCCTACGGCTTAGTCCCTTATTTATCAGGAGACACCACAGCAGAATGAACCACTAACTATTCTGGCAAATGTTTTACGCAGCAGATGCCCTTCCAACCTCAACCTAGTACTGGTAAAGCATCCCAGCAGACATTTATATTAGGTTAGATTTTGTTTACCAGCATCTAAGGACAATGTTATTTTGACATCCAGTAACGACATGAAATGACGTTGATATTTGGTTGATTTTAGGTTGTGTTGATAAGTGTCCAAAAACCAACGTCGAGAACATCTTAACATTTATTCGTCAGGTATGGCAACCAAAATCCAACATCTGACAGACGTCATGTTGGTAACATCCACACAACATCAAGCCGTAACATCCTTAGACGTTGATATTTTGTTGTTTTTAGGTTGTGTTGGACAGTAACCAAAATGCAACGTCTGTTCAACATCGACCGGATGTTGGATTCTGACGTCAATCGCCGAATTTAATTTCCAAACAAAATGCAACGTCCCACAATGTTGGAGTATAACGTCAATCTGATGTCATGTTGACGTCTTGTGCCTGCTTGGATAGTTTTCCCGAAAATTTGAATTCTGTAATCATTTACTCACCCTTCGATTTGATTTTCTTACTTCTGTTGAACACAAAAAAAGATATTTTGAAGAATGCTGGTTGCAGGCACCCATTGACTTTCATAGCAGTTTCTTTCCTACTATGAAAGCTATTGCATGCCAGCAACCAGCATTCTTCAAAATATCTTTTTTATCTTTTTTGTGTGTATATAGCAAAAGAAAGAAACCCATGTAGGTTTATAACCATATGAGGGATTTATTACTGCACCTTTAAGATATCTGTATTTATTTTAGTTTGGGTTCTGTTTTTTATTTTATTTTATTTTATTTTATTTTATTTATTTTATTTTATTTTATTTTATTTATTTTATTTTATGAATTAAAATTAATGGTTAAAAATATATGTTGAAAAATGTTCCATTATAATAAATATTTTCTATGTCATTTATTGCTATGAAAGCTAAAATCAGTCACATCCGCTTTCAGAAATAATTTTAATATGCTTATTTGCTGATAAAAACAAAACATTTTATTAATACCCACCAGGCACAAAACATCATAAGATGCTAATATTACGTTAGATTTAGGTCATGATGTCAGGTGACCAAAATTCAATGTCTAGCCAGCGTGTAAGAACAACGTTATTTTGACGTCCAAAAACAACATCAAATTACGTTGATATTTGGTAGATTTTAGGTTGTGTTGGAAAGTAACCAAAATCCTACATCTGATAGATGTCATAGTGGTAACGTCCACACAACGTCAAGCTGTAACATTAGACGTTGATATTTGGTTGATTTTAGGTTGAATATTGTACAATGATGTTGGCCTGACGTTGGGTTCTAACGTTAAACGGATTCAAAATCCAACATCCAACATCCTCACCACGTTGGGGTTCAACATCAATATGACGTCATTTTGACGTCCTGTGCCTGCAGGGTATTGTCAATATTGAAAATAGTCGCACAGCTTAATATTTATGTTTTTAAATCTTTTGTAACATTATACCAATATAAATATTTTTTATTGCCACTTTAAATAAATGTGATTCATTCTCATTTAATTGAATTATTTATTAAAAAAAAAAAAAAAAAAAAAAAAAAAAAAAATATATATATATATATATATATATATATATATATATAATATTTTACAAAAATATATTGCTATATGTAATATGCTTTTTGATTGGCAGTGTGTATAATATGCCGATTTTGATCATACAGTTTTTAAAATTTTTCATAATTTATATTTATAATTTGACTCCGGGTGCTCCAGTTTCCCCCATAGTCCAACGACTTGGTAAATTGAAACTTGCGTGTGTGTGTGTGTGTGTGTGTGTGTGTGTGTATGTGTGTGAATGAGTGTATGGGTGTTTCCCAGTCCTGGGTTGCTGCTTTAAGGGCATCCGCTGTGTAAAACATATGCTGGAATAGTTGGCGGTTCATTCTGCTGTAGCGACCCCTGATACATTAGAGACAGTAATGAATGAATATTAAAAAAATTTATGAATGAATAAATGTCAATATTGAAAATAGTCGTGCTTATAATATTTATATTTTTAAATTAGCTTTTGTAACATTATACTATTATGAATGTTTTTATTGCCACCTTAAATAGATGTGATGCATCCTTGTTTAATTTAATTATTTATTTTAAAAAATATATATTACTAATCCCATATTTTTGAATGGCGGTGTATATAATATAGTGCTTTTTATGCTACATATGCTTTTTGAGTGGCAGTGTATATAATATGCTCAATAAATAGTGTCCACAGTACAATTAGGATTTTGTTCATACAATATTTTAATATTTTATCATTTATATACAGAATATATGTTGACTTCTTTTTGAGCACTGCTGTATAAATGGACCAGTGACGGAACATTTCATTGTGCATTTGTCCTGCAGTTTATTTATCCAGTAAGATATCCGGTCACTGCTAAGGTAATGTCCTGTTGGAAAAGAGGCTCTTTTGAGTTGTCTAGAGATGCGTGTAGATGTCCTGACATGTTTCAGAAAGCAAAACGCCAGCGTTAACCTTTAAGCCGTGGTGAGCTTTTGAACCGTGATCACAGGCACCTGAATGTGTGCAGGGAAGTTCAGTCAGTGTGTCGTCTGCTGTACGGTGGCCCTTGTAAGTCAGATGTTTGTATTTCCCCTCAAGGTGTCCTGGTGCCTGGAGAGAGAGACAGAGCATAAATCAGAAAACTCTTACAGCGGCGTCTGCTCACAGACAGGCAGAAAGGGAAGAACAGACTCTTGTTCTGGCCAAGAGCTGCACACTTCAACTGCAGGATCATCTACTATTTGTTGAACCCATTCTAAATTTCACATTGAGTTTCCAATTTTAATCAGAGAATTCAAAGAGATTGTTGGGTTTTACATTTTAAACTGCAAAAGGGAGCTTTTAAACTTAGATGGAAAAAAATGAAGGATGGACGGTTTGAACAATAGATGCAAGGATAGAATAATAAATGGATGTATGGATGGACTGATAGAACCATGGATATGTAGAATGAGGAATGGACAAATGTATAAATGACATAACTAAATGATGAATTGATGGATGGAACAATTGATGTAAACAACAGTAGAGGATGGATGGATGGATGGATGGATGGATAGATGGATGGAAAGTATAGATAGATGGATAAACAACAGAGAAATGATGGATGGATGGATGGATGGATAGAGAATAAAGATAGATGGATAGATAGAACAATAAATGGATGGATGAACAACAATATAGAAAGGATGGATGGATGGATGGATGGATGGATGGATGGATGGATGGATGGATGGATGGATGGAGAAATACAGTGATGATAGATAGAATTGTGGATGAATGTGGAGAAATAGACCAATATATGGAGATCGATGGATAATGTGGATACATAGATGATGAAACATTGGATGGATGGTGGATGAAAAGAATTGTGGATGAAAATAAAAAGATGGATGGAAAGACAGAACAATGGATGGACAGAATGATAGATGGTTGGGTGAAATGGAAAGATAGATGGATAGATAGAACAATAAATGGATGGATGAACAACAATATAGAAATGATGGATGGATGGATGGATGGATGGATGGATGGATGGATACATAGAGAAATACCATGATAGATGGACAGATTGAATAGTAGATGAATGTATAGAGAAATAGAACTATAGATGGATGATTAATGGATATATGGATGGTTAGAATGATGGATGGCAATAAATTGATGGATGGAAATAAAATAATAGATGGAAAGACAAAGCATGGATAGATTGATAGATGGATAGGTGGATGTAAAATATAGATGGATGGATAAACAACAATAGAGAAATGATGGATGGATGGATAGAGAATATAGATAGATGATAGATAGAACAATAGATGGATGGATAAACAACATAGATAAAAATGTGGATAAATAGATGATGAAATGATGGATGGATGGATGGATGGATGGTTAGAGTGATGGATAAAAATTAAAAAGATGGATGGAAAGACAAAACAATGAATGGACAGAATGATAGATGGTTGGCTGAAATGGAAAGACAGATGGATCGATAGAAGTGTGGATGCAAATATAGATGGATGGATAGGAAGACTGGTGGTTGTATGGATGCATGGATGAATGGATGGAGAAATACCGTGATAGATGGACAGATAGATTAGTAGATGAATGTATAGAGAAATAGAACTATAGATGGATGATTAATGGATATATGGATGGTTAGAATGATGGATGGCAATAAATTGATGGATGGAAAGACAAAGTATGGATAGAATGATAGATGGATTGGTGGATGGAAAATATATATAGATGGATAAACAACAATAGAGAAATGATGGATGGATGGATGGATGGATGGATGGATGGATGGATGGATGGAGAGAGAATATAGATAGATGATAGATAGAACAATAGATAGATGGATAAACAACATAGAAAAAATGATGGATGGATAGATGGATGGTTAGAGTGATGGCTAAAAATTAAAAAGATGGATGGAAAGACAAAACAATGAATAGACAGAATGATAGATGGTTGGGTGAAATGGAAACACAGATGGAACAATAGAAGCATGGTTGGGTGGGAAGATGGAAGGATGGATGGATGGATAGAGAAATACTGTGATAGATGGATGATAGATAAATAGATGGTAGATGATGGTGAATGGTAGATGAATGCATAGAGAAATAGAACTATAGATAGATGATTAATTGATAGATGGATTGTTAGAATGATGGATGGCAATAAATTGATGGATAGAAAAAAAATGATGGATGGAAAGACAGATATGTAATGCCAGTTCATACCTCTGATTGAAAGGAAGCTGATTCTTTATTACAGCTTCACAAACAATGACTTTTCCTTTTATGCATTGAGCAATCAGTCGGCCAATCAGATCTGTGCATTGAAAAACTGTTGGCTTTTTTGAGCATGTGCAGAGGTCATTGTAGAGTCCATAGGCAGATTTGTGAGGAGAGCTCTGTGCTGTGGTGCAGTTCACTCGCTGGAGACCCGGTCTGTGTGTTTGCACAGGACGGGCAGATTATAAATGTGTGGCAGCATGCAGGCTCTGCTAATGACTGTTGTCCGAACAGCAGGAAATTTCACTGTAGATTCACACTCTTTAACCAAATAGATGTTGAGAGCTCACTGTTGCCTTAGCTAATTACACTTCATTACTGGCTAACAAGGATTAAATAGACTTTTGCCAAACACTCTACCTGATTGGCTGGTCTTTGAACTGCCCAGTCTTCAAGAACGGGAACTGACAGCGGGCTGCCATGTGAGCTCAAAAGTGACATTTTACAAAATTTTACAAAAAATTGTGCTATTTTCTGTACAGTGACTTAAATTAAATAAATACACATTTTATAGAACACACAAATACAAAAGACATCATACAGTGTTTGCCTCAATTAATCTTTTCTGTCAAAATTACACTGAATACACAGTTTTCATATGGATTTCAGTTCGTTTTAGTAATTAATACATACAAGTTTCTGAAAATACATAGGATCTATCTATCCATCCATCCATCCAGGGTAAGTAACCGTAACTCTGGGCCCTCAGAATTGTCCTTACTCACTCCCACCCCATGGATGGATGGATGGATGGAAAATATAAATGGATGGATAAATAGAACAATAGATGGAAGGATAAAAAATAGAGAAAGGATGGATGGATTGATGGATGGATGGATGGAAGGATGGAAAATATGGATGGATGGATGGATGGATGGATGGATGGAAGGATGGATGGATGGATGGAAAATATGGATGGATGGAAAATATGGATGGATGGATTGATGGATTGATAGAAAAATAGATGGATTGATTAACTGCAATTAAGAAAATGATGGATGGATGGATGGATGGATGGATGAAAAATATAGTTGGATGGATAGATTGAACAAAACATGGATGGATAAACAACAATAGAGAAATGATGGATGGATGGATGGATGGATGGAAAATATAGATGAATGGATAGATAGAACATTAGATGGTTGGATTAACAACAATAGAGAAAATTATGAATGGGTGGTTGGATGGATGGATGAAAAATATAGATGGATGGATAGATTGATAAACAAAATATAAAAGGATGGATGGATGGATGGATGGATGAAAAATATAGATGTATGGATAGATAGAACAATACATCGGTGGATAAACAATGCATAAAATGACGGATGGATGAATGGAAAATGTTGATGGTTGGATTGATATAACAATAGATGGATGGATAAACAACAATAGAGAAATGATGGATGGATGGATGGATGGATGGATGGATGGATGGATGAATGAATGGATGGATGGATGGATGGATGGATGGATGCATGGATAGAACAATAGATGGATGGATAAACAACAGTAGAAAAATGAGAGATGGATGGATGGAAAATAAGATGAATGGATGGATAGAACATTAGATGGATGGATAAACAACAATAGAGAAAATTATGGATGGATGGATGAAAAAAATAAAGATGGATGGATAGAACAATAGATCGATTGATAAACAGAATATAAAACTATGGATGGATGGATAGATGGATGGAAAATGTAGCTGGATGAATAGGTAGAACAATAGATGGATAGAAAAACAACAATAGAGAAATGATGGATGGATGGAAAATATATAAGGTATAACAGTAAATGGATGTATAAACAATAAAAGAGGACGGATGGATGGATCCAAAGGTCACATACTGGTAAATCTCAGATGATTTGTTTTATGATGGTATGTTCTTGTATTCCATACATTGGATAAAACATATATGTAGAATCTCTGTGCGTGCGTGCTTGCATGCGTGCGTGTGTGTGTGTTAAAATTCTAACTGGAAGATGTAAATGCAGTAATACTATGATAAATACCTGGTAACATTCTAAGTAATTTGTTCGGCGCTAAACAAACCTGGAAATGTAAAAACTGTGAAGATTCTGAATGCATTATGGGGATTAAATCAAACTGCAATTCAGTTTTTCTGTTTGCTATTCAAATCATGGAATTAAATGGTGGAGAAAAATAGCAAGACCATCTATCGGCCCTGTGTTAACCAGGCAAAACCCTGACCCCCTGCGACTCTCAAAACCTTGTTTACAAGGGAAGTCAGATGTTATAATCCAAAGCCTGATCCGTCTGCAGGTCTATGAAGAGTTTCAACCTGTCCGCATCAAACCCACACATCACCCAGAAGCTCATCAGATGATCAGACCCGGGCCGTTTGGATTGAGCCGGCGAATGCGCCAATGTACCTGCGGACGTGTTTGTGTGTGCATGTACGTCTTTCTCGCCGGCTCCTGTTCAATAATTCATCCATTCAGCGCAGCGGGGAACAGACACAGATTTATGGCTTGTGATTGTGCAATGTCTGGATTTATCAGGAGCATGGAGGGAAAATTGACCAGAGCTACAAAAGGCCATTTCTGCTTGTATTTGATCAGCATGAAAACTCATCAGGACGGGGCGGACGGAGGGGTTTTGCTGGGGAGGTTTTCATTACGGGATCACGGCAGCCCCCTGGTGTTTCCCATCTTCATCTGACTGATCCAGAGCCGCCCCGCCGACCGGACCCCCCGATTAATATGAAACAGTTACAAGAAAATGAGAGTTTATTGATTTGTGCCAATGTTTCGAGGTCTATTCAGATGCAGTGAGCGCTGACGGATAAGCAATTCAGATAAAAGAGTGGAGAAGTTGGAGAATGGGGGAGACGACAGCATTGATGCGGCCATATTTAATCTGTCTTACGGGGGAAGACTAATAGTGGCGATTTCTGTGTTTTATTTAGCTGATTTAATTTGGTTTGGCGGACAATCGTGATGGCCGTCTAGAGTACAGAGAGAAAAGAGGGCTAAGACTGCTACCTAGAGCCATGACACTTCCTCTTTATGGATGTGACTGAGGAGGATGGAGGGGTTATTGCATATCTCAGATGTACACACATACATGAGCATTTATCATTATGTTGTTTCATTATCAGTGGTGTGAAGTAACTAATTACAAATACTCAATTGAGTATAAGTGAGTGGTTTTTCTCAGGAAGTATACTTTACTAAGTAGTTTTAAAAACAACACAGGCTCAATCTGAAAACGTAGCCCTGTATACATTTCTGGAGATTTCGAATTATGTATCCAGAAGTATGCACAGCTGCATTTTGACTTTAAAACGAACACTATGCGGTATGACCATAGACTGTAAAATATATGGACGGAGTATCCGTGACGTCACCCATAGGTTTCTGAAGAGCGCAAAAGAAGCCACAAGTAGGCGCGGCCAACCGTCGCCATTTTGTTCGCGCGTCATCGCACCCACGGCGGGATACCAAACAAGGGCAAAGAGGCGGAGAGTGGGCGGAGCTACAGACACCTGCTGGCACTTTGCTTAGACCTAGCAGACAGACTTTACTTTGGGAGAAACGCTTGATACTTTATTACCTGCGACTCGTTTGTGTTCTGACCACATGTGCTTGGCTGTACACTGTATCAATAAAGTGTTTAGACTTTTAAAAACACTGTAGTAATACATTGAGCCACTAAACATTGCTCTTATGACGTTTTTCTACAGGAGGAAAACGCAAATTACTTCCAAACACTTCAGATGTGTGTGTGTGTTAGTAAATGCAAGACTATTGATGAAATCCAGGCATAACACTGTATGATAACGCTTCAGATGACTGTTCTAGAGCCTACAGCTAATCAATCTGTCATATTCTGGAGTGCTTTACGGGTCTAAAGAACATTATAAATGATAAATGATCTTAAATAAAACAAATACATTTATAGAGATGGTATACTAGTATATAACTTTACTCACATGAGAAACGGAGGCCACGTGAATGGTTTGTGAGCAGAATTAAGTGCACACAGCATCCCATATCATCTGATAATTGTAAGAAATAAGTCCAAAAGGCAGCTGACTGTGTAAAGCCACATAAAACAAAACAAAAATACGATGAATATGCCGAGATCAGTGGCTAATCTGCCGGATTCAGCTGAGGTGAAGTGACGGCGACCAGCGAGACCTAGCTGTCACTCAAGTGGCCACGCCCTTAATTATGCAAACTTAAAATAACCTAATATAAAGGAAATGGATGAGTTATAAAAAAATTCACCCCCCTCACAGTTGTCATGGAGGGTAATAATAGCTATATGAACCAAAATCGTTCTTTGTACCAGGCTGTAAACACCTTTTTTTCTGCTGTAAAGTTGGCCATTCTAACAGAGGGCTCAATTGCACTTTGCTCTATTATGGAGCCAGGACTAGCGGAATTTTGATGAATTGCAGTTTCAGTTACTTCCGTATTGGCCTCCCGAGGGAGAGCGGGAGGTTGCCGCTTGGGTATGACAGCTTTTTTTTTTTTACGTTTACCAGCTGATCGCTTACCTCCGTGTAGACGGCTTTCCCACTGTTACTAGTTTGTCCAGTTAGCTCACCATGTGCGTCGGCGGAATTGAGACGCAGATGAAAACAGAAGCCAAAAAATAAGCAAGTAAATACAGAGTGAGAATGTGGTAAAATCTGAAATTGTGGTAAAAATCAGGCGAGGGCTTTTCTTTTTCTGGATTGTTTTTTAAACCTGTCGTTTGGAATTATTATTATTATTATTATTATTATTATTATTATTATTATTATTATTATTATTATTATTATTGTTATTATTATTATTATTATTATTATTATTATTGTATTGATATTGTATTTATGTAATGTTTTATTTTTTATTTATTTATTTTTACTGTTATTATGTTCTGTGTCTGTGTGTTTTATTTACTTATTGAGTCTTATATTATTTATTTGTATTTACTGAATTTATGATAGCAACATCTAATGACAGCCACTGCCGCTGTTGGGGAGGGAAGGGAAAAGGAGATGTTAAAAGGAGGTATATACATTTGTAAACTGATTGTACTGTTAAATTATTGAAGAACGTAAAAATTGAATCATAAAAAAAAAATCTGTCGGTTGGGTTTAGCGAAGTAGGTGGACGCTGGTCAATCTGTGCCTTTCAAAACACTGTCGGTTGGGTTTAGGGAAGGAGGAGGGTGGGTCAGTTGATCGGTCAGTCAGCAACAGGGGCCTCTGGTTGATTTACGTGAGAACTGTGGTGAGAAGAGATATGCCTCTCCCAAATTTTTCTTAGCGCCACTAGGGGGAGCTAGTCCGACCTGCCCTTCCTAGAACTTCCGGGGTCAAGATGGAGGAAACAGAAATTCAGGTAGGGAATAGGAGGAGATACAAGCAAAGTCCTTTTAAGGCACGTCATTTCACTTGGCGGCCATCTTTAGAAACATCAAATTCTTCAAAACTACTTGCCAAGATTATGATTACATTACATATTATGAATATCCGATAAAATTAAACAACAACTGTCTATTTAGTTTCATTTTTAAATGTTCGTATTACACAAAATCTGTAGAAACTCACGTCTGGTCTGAGCCCCTACCCCGGAGAATTGTCATTCTATAGCAATCGCTGATTGGCTCCAGTACTAGAAGGCGGGGCTTTTTCGCCATATTGACTGTTACACTTTTGCCCATTCAAAAGTATACACGTTTTGTGTATTCTAGAGTCTTTGATACAAGAGGGAGGTAAAGCAAGAGAGAGGAAGTTTTTTTGTTTGTTTGTGTGTGTGTGTTTGTTGGCCAAGAATCATGG
>NC_079451.1:43306751-43308088 GCF_903798145.1 Danio aesculapii | reverse complement strand
TTATCAAAAAACACATATTTATTTACTATATAAACACACTCAATAGGAACTTGAATAGAAAACATCAAACGCTGGACAGGGAGTGTGGCAATACAATACCAGACTAAACCGAACACAGGGGTAAACAAGACTTAATTGAACTGAATACAAACAGGTGAGAGACACAGGTGGAACTAATACACATTAACAAGCGGCGGGAAAACAGAGCAAAGGAGTTACATTACATCAACAACCACATAGACACACGGCACAACATAACATCACATGACACAACATAATACTGACACACTAGTCATGTAACATAACACAAAGAAGACACCAGACTGTGACAATCTTAGGTGACCAAACTATCATTTTAATAGGTGTGACTACATAATAAAGCTGTTTTGTCTAAATGTATCAAAAATGGTTCAATATTTTCACCAAGAAAAGGATAAAAATATTAATTTACTTATTTATGCTAAGCACTGTGTAAGAATGTTATTGTAAACATGATGAATAACCAATATTTAATGCACTGAATTGATCAACAGTGCTACTTTCACTCTCTGTATTTACCCTTCTCTACTCCATGTGCATTAGCTTTCATCTGTAGCCTTCCGAGGAATATGCACATTAATCAAACGCCATGCTTTTTTATCAATAGGATCCATATTACCATTTGGCGTGTGCTTGTTTTGATGGAAAGACCCGCTCGGATTGATGCTGCCGCTATTAATTGGTACTGATCCACAGACTGATTGGAATATTGACGGATGACCTGCTGTGTAATGGCTCATATGCATAGCCTGAGGTGAAGCGCAGAAAATACACACGGCCCACGGCTACTGATGCCCTCCATTTCTCTTGAAGTGACAGGCTCGTGTCGGGGGAAGGAGATTAGGCTTTTTTTGTGCGGTATTAAAGGTGGAGATGCTCTTCTGACTGTCTGTCAGCGAGCAGTTTAAAGGTTACTGTAACAGTGGAGGAAGATCCAGCAGTTAATAGAGCGACTGTGGCCGAGTGCAGGCTTAACCCCAGAGCACAGCAGACCCACGGTCCACTCACAAACACAACTGTGTGTCTGTTTGATTTGTGGAATTGCTGGAGCTGCTTGTTTGGATGACAAATATTACTTGGTCGCCACGAGGTTGGCTGTCGGAAAACCTAGCCCAAGCCATTTCTTGAATGTGGAATGAAATCAAGCTGTCTGTATTCAAAGTGATTCCTTTACTTGACTTTAAGAATTAAGCTGGGTTAAATTGTATTAAATTGTGTTAAATATTGAATACACACACACACCTCATAAAAAATATTGTGATATATATTGAAATATAGGTTTGCTACTTATGTTAACT
>NC_079451.1:43291751-43301751 GCF_903798145.1 Danio aesculapii | reverse complement strand
TTCAGCTTCTTGGGATTTACTTGATTTATTAACTTTGGTTTTCTGTAAAATAAGATTTGTTTAATTTTATGAAGGTCTCATAACGTTTCTTTCAAATTTAAAAAAAAATATAGTCATTTAATGATTTAGTTATTTTTTTTAAATTGTGATTTGCCACATTTTCCAGCTACTAGATCAGAGATACCCAAAGTAGGGCCTGCAGGCCAAAATGTGCCCATTGTAACCTTTGATTCGGCCTACCATCCCATCTGAAAAGAGAGGGAGAAGGATGGAGAGGGTTGGGGTGAATGCATTTAAAAGAGATCATCATTTATAATTTGACGTAACCTTTTTTGTTTGTTTGTTTTATTGCTGAGCTACAAAAACGCTAACTGAAATTAAATGTTTCAATTAAATGTTGTAAATGAATCAGATTTATTTAAATGATAATAAATAATAATCACTCAAAGGGTAGAGGTCTTTATGTGTGAACTACTGAACAACACATCAAAGAGGCTCACTGAAGCATCGTCGACACCTCGCAGAGGGAAATCCAATCTCTAGCATGCTAAAAATTCCAGAGCAGTCGGGCGACTCGACCACACATACGGTCAGATGAAGTGAAGAGCTGCAGCTAATGATAGAGCATATCAGCATGAACTGAATGGCAGTGCGCTCAGGAGCTCAACAGAAATGTCTGTGATTGGCCAAATTGTGCATCAATCCACTTGTTTTATTCTGCGTTAACACGGACACGTCAGTAGGCTATATTAACAGTGGAACTAGAATTCTGTAACTATTAGAATTACCATACTGGTCATTCTGACGGTTCTCAATCAAGATGTCATATTGTTGCGTCATATTTACATTCAAAACTTCTATTGAGATATTAAAATTAAGCTTTGAATGTCTGTCATCATATCTTATGACACCAGTACCCTAAAAATATGATCTTTTTTGGTAATACAGCCTATAAATATGTAGTTAAGACACTAGAACACACAAAGGTCTGGGCCTCGCTTTCATTTTCACTTTCAAGGAGCTATTTCGCGGCACAGAATATGCTGTTTAGAAAGATATATCTAAAGTAAATGTATGTTTTTGCTATCAGGGAGTTATGTTTATGTTAGCAGGAAGTTGCTAGGCAAAAAATGCACGCAAATTTAAAATCACAGCAAAAAGTAGCAGAAATACATGCATCATTTTGACCAATATGGTAATTAAAGGTAGAAATGCTCAGTTCTTTACTGTTTTGTAATTAAAAAAATAACAATGTCAGAAAGAAATAGGTATCAGGGTATTATAGACATGTTAGTTTTATTTCAAAGAGTTATTAAATTACAAAAGTTAAAAACTCTCTGTATCTATCTTGTTGAACCCTGCAGATGGGCGATTGATCTGCTGACGCATCAGCTGATTGATGATGTTTTTAAGTGCCCCCTTGAAAGCTTGAAATGCTGTCAGTGATGTCATCAGCACACATGCAGCCAATAGTGTTCAGCTTTTTCTGACGACTCCTCTCTCAATATTTCATTTGCTGTGGTTTGGTAGTTTTACTGAGCTGTTGGGGAACGATTTGTTGTCAGATCATGTAGTGTGTGACCTATCCCCCCCTCATCTTGTGGATCATTAACGTAGTGTCACGTAGTGTGAACACCACAGCGATTAAAAGACACAAAATCAAGCCATGTAGTGTAAACGGCACAGCGATCTGCCGATGTTTAAAGTCATGTAGTGTCAACTAGGCTTAAAGCAAGTGAAGCCTGCTCTTCTTTTGGATGTTGTTGTGGCGTCTTTTGTGACTTTTTGGATAAGTTGTCACCAGTGGTGGTACTGAAAAATTTATACTCAAGTAAAAGTACCATTACATGCCTAAAAATGTAGTGCCAGTAGAAGTATCTGTTGTAAATATTACTCAAAGTATGAGTAAATGCCTAAAAATGTAGAGCCAGTAGAAGTATCTGTTGTAAATATTAGTCAAAGTATGAGTAAAGAGTAGCTCAAGAGTAGTGAGTATTAAGCTGTAAAAAGCTGATGCATTTAAATGTAATTTTTGGATGTGTGTAAACGTAACATTCTGTAGTGCAGCATTTAGTTATTGCCCAGCAGGCACACAACATCATAAGACGGTTAAATTTGGTTAGATTTAGGTTGTGATGTCAGGGGACCAAAATTCAATGTCTAGCCAGTGTCTAAGGACAATCATATTTTGATGATCAATAACAACGTAAAATGATGTTGATTTTAGGTTGTGTTAGAAAGTGACCAAAATCCAACGTCAAGCCAACATCTTAAACCAATGTCATATTGACGTCAAATACTGGCATTTATTCGTCAGGTACTGTATGGCAACCAAAATCCAATGTCTGATAGACGTCATAGTGGTAACGTCCACACAACATCAAGCTGAAACATCATTAGATGTTGGTTTTAGATTGGACGTTGGACATTAACGTTGGCCTGACATCGAATTCTGATGCCAAACCGATTTTCATTTCCAAACAAAACACAATGCCCCCACGATGCTGGGATACAACGTCAATCTGACGTCATGTTGATGTCTTGTGCCTGCTGGGTGTTTAAGACCTATTTCGGTCACCATACAGTAAACATCTTCTCATCAGTGACATGCAGCTAAACAGTCTCTGGGTTAATGCGTGTAAAGATTTTGGACATTTTCTTGGACCCTTTGAATGCTTTTAAACAGGTTGCTGTGCATTTATAAATCGCCCATGTCTTGAGGTTGTTCAGTATGAGGTGATTTATCTTGTATGTGCGATTTGATTGGACAGGAATAACAGGACTGATTTTTCTAATCCCCGTAGACAAGAAAATATAGATACTGCAGGTTGAAGGAAAGTAGTGGAGTAAAAGTACAGATACAGCACTAAAAAAGCACTCGAGTGAAAGTAAAAGTACACATTTATAAAACTACTCAGTAAATTACAATTCCTGAGGAAAAACTACTCAGTAGCATGTAAAAGTAGCATGAGTATTTGTCATTTGTTAATTTACACCACTGGTTGTCGTTGCGCTCTTAGGGTAATTTTGGTCATCCGGCCACTCCTGGGAAGGTTCTCCGCTGTTCCATGTATTTGTCACTTTTGGCTCTGAATGATACATTGAAGTCTTATGAAGTAAAATGATCGGTCAGTGCAAGAAACTGAATATTATTTAACACTGTTGCCTTCAATCCACAGTAATATTTCATTTTTGGATGAGCTGTCGTTTGCAAACAGGGTGTGCAAACAAGTGATTTAACAATCATAAGCAGTGCTGGTGGTAACGCATTACAAGTTATGCAGTAATATTAATAGTTATTAATTTTCCTTCAGCTTAGTCTCTATTTCTGAGGTCGCCACAGTGGAATGAACCGCCAACTATTCCAGCATATGTTTTACACTGCGTATGCCCTTCCAGCTGCAACCTCAGTATTGGGAAACACCCATACACACTCATTCACACACATACACTACGGACAATTTAGATTATTCAATTCACCTATAGCGTCTTTGGACTGTAGGGGAAACCGGAGCATTATTATTATTGTTTTAAGTAGAGGCTCTAAATGAGCCTTTTGGGCTTTTGCCTCTTCCTGCACATTATGGCTTATTTTTTTCAGCTTTATTCCAATATCTTTGTATTCTTGTTCAAATAAAAAAAAATATTAGGGTTGATTTCAGCGATCAGATCTCTGCTGTGTCACGTCGACGGGTGTTTTATCTCAGGACTGAGTCATGATTGTGGATTTGCATGCGTGGACGAGGCCAAAATGTTCCTGGACTGCACACAGGTGAACTGGCAGTGATGCCGAGGCGTTTGATGCCAGCCAGTAATTGTGTCATAATGTGAGAGACGAGGGCTGGCAGACTCCTGTTGGCGTTTGGAGGGGTTCAGTGACACTTGACATGCCTCTTCAGCTTCACAGAGCAGGACAAGAGAGAGATCTGAGCGAATGCTGCATTCAGACTCAGACGCAGGGATGTGAGAGAGGGATGGGTCTTTTAGAGCAGCACGGTAATTGAACATGGAGGGTGAGAGGGGAGGGACTTAAACAGAAGGGGTGGGGCTTGTGAAGTAGCTTGATCATTAATCCAAAAAGGGCTCAATTAAGGAGGGACGGAATGAGTGGATAAAGGGGGATAGAGGAGGATTTTTTTTTCCAACAGTTAAAAAATGCTGGGTTCCACACAATTGCTTCATGTTGTCCCAACACAAATGGATTAGGTTAGCTTAATAGTTTTTACAAATTTAATTGAATTGAACGTAAAACAAATACATTTTTTTAAAAAACATTATAATTGTAGATAACACTTTAAACTGGTCCATTAGTTAAAGTATTTAACATGAACAAACTCTTTTTAATACATTTATTATGGTATTTATTCATCATTGTTAACATGGTATTTAAGTTAAATAACTTTAGTTTATATTAACTCGTGGTGCATTACCTAATGTTTACAAGCACAACTGTGGATTTTAATAATGCATTAGTAAATTGAACTGTGATTAATAAATGCTTTACATAATTATTCATACATAGTTAACATTAGTAAATAAATTAAGTAATGGACCATTATTCTAAAATGTTACCGAATATGTGTTGTTTTAACTTATTTTAAACAAGTAGCTTGAACAAACAGCAAAAGTCATTATTTGAGTGTACATTTATTTGGAATTTTATATATATTTATATTTATATCTATTATTTATATACATTTATTTATTTTTTTACAAATACATTTTTACATTTATTAATTAAAACTTAAAAAAATATATTTTATATATAAAATATATTTTTATTTTCTAGAAAAAAATATATATAATTTTATATTTATATATATATATATATATATATATATATATATATTATTATTATTAATATTATTATTATTATTATTTATTTATTTTATTTTATTTTTTTTTATTTTTTTTTTTTGAAGTCAGAATTATTAGCCCCCCTTTTTTTTTCTTTTTTAAATATTTCCCAAATGATGTTTAACAGAGCAAGGAAATTTTCACAGTATGTCTGATAGTATTTTTTCTTCTGGAGAAAGTCTTATTTGTTTTATTTGGACTATAATAAAAGCAGTTTTTAGTTTTTTAACAAACATTTTAAGGTCAAAATTTTTAGCCCCTTTAAGCTATATTTTTTCAATAGTCTACAGAACAAACGATTGTTATATAATAATTACCCAATCCTGCCTAGTCAACATAATTAACCAACTTTAAGCTGTATAGAAGTGTCTTGAAAAATATCTAGTAAAATATTATGTACTGTCATCATGGCAAAGATAAAATAATTCAGTTATTAGAAATGAGTTATTAAAACTATCATATTTAGAAATGTGTTGAAAAATCTGTTCGTTAAACATTAAGTTAAAAATTAAGACAAAGTTAATGTCAAGCATAGTTTTTTATATATTTTTATTTGGGATTTTTTATTAAAAATACATATTGTCTAAAATAAAATATTATACTTATTAACATTAAAATAAAGACAACTGTATAGTTATTTATATTTCCCCAATACTTCATATTATTTTAGAGGAATACAAATTTTAATTACATTTTATTTTGTTCAATGTTTTGTTAAAATATTTTGTATTTTTTTAGCATTATAAAAACAATATTGTATTTAATAACTAAACATCACATCGTTTTATCTGTTCAAAATTTTAAAATAAAAATGTTATATGAAAGAAAATATTTTGTTAACAAAAAAGAGGGTGGTGGGAGAAAACCCTCACTGAGTAAGGCGTTGAACCTGAACATTTGTGTTTGTAATTCTGAAGAATGTAAAATACTAAATATAATGCAATTACTCAGTCAGTGTGGATCATGCAACACAGGCTCATTGTGAAAACGTACCCTCGTATACATTTCTGAAAAACACGAATAATGTAGCCAGAGTTACGTATGGCTGCATTTTGTCTTTAAAACAAATGCTATGGGGCGGTATGACACAACCGACGGCTTCTAGTTCTTTTTCGAGAAACCAGCTGACTGCTTACCTCCATGTGGACAGCTTTTCCGCTGTTACCAGTTTGCCCAGCAGCTCGCCAAACTGCGGTAAAAATCAGGCGACCACAAGGACTTTAATCTGTGCTTTTGAAAACACTATTTGTTGCATTTAAGGAAGGGGGAGGGTGGGGGCATCAATCAGTCGGTCAGTCAGTCCATCGACAGCGGCCTCTGGTGGATTTACGTGAGAACAGCAGGCGCAAATAGCAATCGCAAGTGAAATTTCAGATCTGAAAAAGTGTACAAAGCGGCCTCTGGTGGATTCGTGAACACAAAAACCGCCAAAAAAACTAGCTCGTGGGACGTATTTCGCAATCTCTGGAAATGTATATAGGGGTACGTATCAATAACGAGCATGGGTTGGGATCATGACATTTTAAATGAACAAAAAAATACAAATACAAAACAAAACTTTAGCTATGGTCATATAGAAGCTATGTTGGCTCTGCCTCTAATCCAACCTTTTGACTCCGCCTTTAACCCCGCCCTCAGTAGAAAAAAATAGACATAAAAACATTTGTGAAATCTCTCTAATAAAGGCCTTCTCTAAACTTCAGCTGAATTCCTGGGCTTTTCTCTCTTCTTCCTCTCTCTCTCTTCCTCCTCTCTCTCTCGTCTTCATGTTTGTAGAATCAGGTGATTTGATTAATGCTCCTCCAGTCAGTCTTAATAAGGCCGGTATCGACTGACCTTCTACAGAATAAGCATGTTGCCGTCTTCCGGCCCTAATTTACAATGCAAACGCTGTGTCTGTAATCCACATGTCCTTTCTGCAATCACAGTCATAATCTGCTGACGACACTTCAGCATTACAGCTGCGTTATTGTCACATCGCGGAGATTAAGGAGAGACGAGGGTTTCGCCGAAAACACTTGTGCTGAAAAGTGGGCTCTTTGTGATACTGTTAAAATAGTGGACGACGGGCCGACGTGTGCTTGAATTATAATGGACACAAGAGCCTTTGTATGAGGGGGAGAGAGACAGATAGATGGCTTTGTTTCATCTTCAGGTGGAAATAGATTTTTATAAGTGTTTTAGGATTTTCGTATTGTAATGTGTTCGCTCTGGTCACTTGAAAGATTGTCGTCTATTTTATTTTTTTTTGGTTTTGTTTTGAATCAAATCAAAATTGTAATTAATACTATTACTTTGTTCAATTTTTTACTGAAATGTATTTTGTATTATTACTATAAAAAGCTGCTTTCTGAGGAAACATTTGTAAAGTGTTGCATGGAAAATTAGTCAAACTAACCTGAAAAAAGCGAATACTTTTATATAGATATAAATACAAATTACATTTATTTCTGTAATATTTATATGTAAATATTGTATGTAAAATAGTATAATAAATACGTAAGTTAATAAGTATGTATTAGTGTTATACATGTAAACAAAATTTATGTATTCATATAAAATAGTAATTTGGAATTTATGAAAAAAAACATAGTCAAAATATAGTTGTTTAATGTAAAAGTTTTAATAAAAATAATGCGAATATATTAATGTTTTTATGAATTAATTTTTATTTAAGAAATCATCATGTTTAGTTTAGTGTCTAATAGATGTGTAATTTTGAGGGAAAAAATTAAAATAAATAATAATAATAATAATAATAATAATAATAATAATAGTAATAGTAGTAGTATCGTTATTATTGTATTAATAATCGTAAGAAGAATAATTTATGATTGTAATTTATTGTATTATTAATTTATTTTATCAGATAATTTATCAATTTGTAATCACTAAAAATATTATTATTATTAGTTATTATTTATTGTTATTATTATTATTATTATTATTATTATTATTATCGTATTATTGTTGTTATTATTATTATTATTATTATTATTATTATTATTATTATTATTATTATTATTATTGTTGTTGTTGTTGTTGTTGTTGTTGTTGTTTTTGTTGTTGTTGTTGTTGTTATTATTATTATTATTATTATTGGTTATTATTATTATTTGTTATCTATTATTATTATTGTTGTTGTTGTTGTTGTTGTTGTTGTTGTTGTTGTTGTTGTTGTTGTTGTTGTTGTTGTTGTTGTTGTTGTTGTTGTTGTTATTATTGGTTATTATTATTTGTTATCATTATTATTATTATTATTATTATCATTATTATTATTATTATTATTATTATTATTATTGTTGTTATTGTTGTTGTTATTATTATTGGTTATTATTATTATTATTATTATTATTATTAAGTATTAAGCAGCTTGCTCTCTGCAACTCTCACATGGTTGCCCACTGAAGCTAAGCAGGGCTGCGCCTGGCCAGCACCTGGATGGGAGACCTAGCTTGCTGCTGGAAGTGGTGTTAGTGAGTCACTGGTGGTGGATGAGAAGATTCCCCCCATTGTGTGAAGCGGTTTGAGTGTCTAGAAATGTAAGGAATTATTATTATTAATTTCTCATGTCTGTCTTGTATATTCTTTAATATTCTGTTTAGAATAGAAAGTTTAGAATAATTAAGAATTTACTTTTCTTTAAAATACGTCTCTTTTGCTAACCATGCCTGCTTTTATTTTATGAATTATATATGAAATTTTTCATATACTGCATAAATCATGCTGCCATTGGCTAAATTCTCCATCACTCAAACTAAGTAGGAAGTACTGTGACTGATCGAATGACAGCCTATGCAGAAGGTCAAAACACTCGGCTTTGTTTAGATTTTAGTAACTATAACTTTGACTTTTTATTCAGTTTGTGGTCTCATTTTATCTGTAACACTGTAAGCTATGACATCGGCTTGCATTTCACTACAAAGACGCTGTCTTCGCGTGTAAGTAACATGGTAAAGCACTGGTAAAACAGATCTCCGGCAGAAACGGTGACATAAACAAGTGAATAACCATCCATAATTCAACACTATTGTGTCGGTGGACTAAATGTGCTTGATGGGATGTTTTTCTGTGGACTCTTACCTTTCAAAATAAACCGTGATGCACAGCAATGAATGCGTGTGTTGTTGTTATGATGATATGTACTCCATATCTTATAAGGGTTTTCTGTACAACTTACACAAAATGTAGCAAATGCATTCTTCATAAGCTTCCCATTGAAAAACTACTAGCTGCAATGGCTGCTTGAGGGTTGTAGCTTTACAGGATGGGTTGTAGCTTTACATGATGGGTTGTAGCATTACATAATGTACAATTTGTCAAGATTATTCATGTTCATTTTGATGTAACCTATTCATAAACATTGACATGTGGAAAAACATCACCCCAAAGCGTCCGGTTCGTGTTTTTGCATCAGTAAATTTTAAGTTTCATTTTAGGCTAGAAGTGTGCAATAATATGTGTGTGCAGTTTGTTGTAGATCTCATCATTAAACATATGAGCTGGTCTACTGGACAGCTGTGATCGTGTCTGTAAGGAAACATGTTGTTTTTCTGTTTTTGTTGGGATTGGAGTCAGTTGTGTGTAAAAGCTCAAGTTCACCTCTTCAGTTCTTCAAAAAGACAAAGATTGTTTGCCCTACTGGATGCAGGAGGAATGTCAGTCTTCCAGAGAAACATCCAGAATCTCCTCCTGCAGCTTTTTGAAGCTCAGAGACAAAAGAAGAAGAAATAAAAGCCAGATGTGCTGTTTCAGGTCTGTGGTGTTTGAGAGGCCAAACAGTAGGAAAGAAACATACAGACGGATGGACAGCTGGTGGTCCTGTTGCACAGTTGTTTTGCTGTGTGTTTTCAGGGATGCTCTGTGATTTTTATTTCATATTGGATTTTGTTTTTTTGGGTTTTTTTTTTGGTTTTCAGTAAAATAATACTTTAACTGTAGAGGTGCAAGTGAATTCCTTCAGTATGCATTCATGAGAATAGTGGATCAATAGGGAGTGTTGTCGCCTCACAGCAAGAAGGTCGCTGGTTCGAGCCTCGGCTAGGTCAGTTGGCGTTTCTGTGTGGAGTTTGCATGTTCGCCCTGCGTTTGCATGGGTTTCATCCAGGTACTCCGGTTTCCCCCCACAGTCCAAAGACATGCG
>NC_079451.1:43274251-43286751 GCF_903798145.1 Danio aesculapii | reverse complement strand
TCTTTTTTAATCATTTAATTTAATAAAATTTTTATTTTATTCTTGATTTGCATGTTTTCATAGACAATAAATACAACTAAACTCCTTTATTATGATACGCAGCTGCATATTGAGTTTTGATCCATTGATCTTGAAGCTGTAGATTCAGTATTATTTATGTTGTGTGTTCTTTAGTTAGTTATTTATTTTGTTTGCCCATCTGTTTATTTATTTATCCTCAAAGCAGTGTTGATTTCTATGTTACTCTGTGTTGCACCAAGTGGTCAATATGATGCTCAGAGAAGGTGAAAGGGCCTTAGAGAGTTGGCCAAAACTGTGTGTGTGTGTGCACGTCTCTGTGTGTGGTCCTGGTATTCATCAAATATTATGATTGTTCCCCTTAAGTACAATAATATTAGTCTTTTTTTTTTTTTCTTTGTGGAGACTTTGAACTGATAAACCACACAGAATGAACAATTTTCAACAGTAGAAAATGTAATAATGCACAATGTTTCCTGTTAAGGATTGTTTAGGGGTATATACAGTCCTGTGTGTATAGTACTTGTATTCAAATGTTCCTTCAAGTACAATAATACCAGTATTTTTTACCTTGTGGGGACATTTATGTTGGTCCCTATAAGGAAAACGATTCATAAATCATGCAGAATTAAGTATTTTGTACAGTGTTTTTGGTAAGATTTGGGTTTAGAGTAACGCCCCATTCATGAAATTCCATAACAGTTCTCGGGTTCGGAATTTATGGAGAGATTACCCATCCTTACAATTACATCTGTAGGAAATAGTCCCCATAAAACGTGAAAACCCAACACATGTGTGTATGCGTGTTAATGGCATGTGTGACATGATATGGCTGATGAGTGTCTTCCGCTCGGCCCCAAACTCTCCAGAGGCCGCGGCACTGTAACACAGGCTTACCCTGCTCCCGAATTTAATTAGACGAATTGTATGGCAGGGATGAAAAGAGGTGACATTCCTCATTGGAATTCCTTTCAGGGCTCTTATAGACTTTGCCTTCCAAATGTTCCCATTTTCATTGTGTTGTACTGATGATAATTTAAGTATTAGGGGAAAATCCATTTATAAATTAAACAAAATGACTTGATATCCATCAGTCCCCGAGTTCATCAAGCTGTTCAAACATGAGGGAGATTGGCTGGTCGGCCCGGGTCTTCCGAGAGCTTCAGTAATTAGATCTGCCAAGGATTTATTCTTTGCTGATTGGAGCTTTAAATTAATTGAAGTTCCACATTTGTGGTTTTGTCCTTTTCGTGGCGTTCTCTTTTCCTTTTTTTTTCTTCTAGTGGGCAGAAATTTCACACTGGCAGACTCTAAGTGTGTGTGTGTGTGTGTGTGTGTGTGTGTGTGTGTGTGTGTGTGTGTGTGTGTGTGTGTGTCTTTAATGCTTAGAAGGCTGGTCTGATGCTGAGATTTATTTGTGTACACACAGAATCATTAAAAATGTGCTTTACACTCAGATAAAGGGCACTACGGTCTGTCTTCTAACACCAGAGCTTCATTTATAAATGATGAGGAATTGAGTCTCATGCTGTGCAACAAGTTCTTGGTGCTCATTTTTGAGGATAAAACGTGCATTTATGATGTGCTAACTAGACCAAATTGGATTACAATCATTAAAGCAAAGCCGACAAGATGAGAATTGGGGGCAGCACGCTGGCTCAGTGGTTAGCAATGTCACCTCATAGCAAGAAGGTCGCTGGTTCAACTCCAGGCTGGGTTAGTTGGCATTTCTGTGTGGAGTTTGCATGTTCTTCCCTTGTTCCTGTGGGTTCTGTTTCCCCCACAATCCAAAGACTGTTGGTGAATTGGGCAACCCAGGCTCATTCTGACTACGTACCCCTAAATACATTTCTGGAGAGCGCCAAATATGTCACAGGAGCTACGTTTTTTTTTGCAGTTTTTGTTTTCGCGAGTCCACCAGAGGCCACTGTCCATGCTTTTTCAGATCTCAAATTTCTTTCGTGAGTGCCATTCGGGCCTGCTGTTCTCACGTAAATCCACCAGAGGCCGCTGTCGACTGACTGACTGAACAACTGACTTATCCTCCCACCCTTCCTCTTCCCTAAACACAACCAATAGCATTTCATAAAGCACCGATTGACGAGCACCTACCCACTTCCCTAAACCCAACCAATAGTGTTTTCAAAAGCAATCCAGAAAAAGAAAAGCACTTACGTCAGCCTGATTTTTACCATGTTTTCAGATTTTACCACATTCTCACCCTGTTATTTACTTGTTTACTTTACCTGCTTTATGGACCCGTTCTTCACCGAACTCGAACCCTGTTGTCGCAGTCAACACCGCTTTGCATCTCAAGTCCGCCAACGTGTGTGTTGAGCTACTGGACAAATTGGTAACAGCAGAAAAGCCATCGATTTCCGTAAGTAAGCAGTCAGCTGGTAAGCATGAAAAGGAACGGCATCATAATACTCCGTCTTAAAGACAAAATGCAGTCATAATGTAACAATACGATAGTGACAATGGAGGTAAGGAACCAAACGCAGAGTCTTTATTTAGACAGAGTGGTCAGGCAAGCAATAGTCAAGCACAGAAGCAAACAGTATCATTTGGGCAATCCAAAAGAGAAGTCAAAAACAGGCAAAGAGGTCGGTTCAGGCGGCTAACATCGAAATTGATAAACAAAGCAAAGAACTAAACACGGCAAGTCAAGGACAAACGCTTCGTAATGTGTACAGAAACAAGACTCAGCAACTAGTGTGAGGGAGTGAGGTGTATTTATAGTCCTGGGAATCAGTAATGACAAGCTTCAGCTGTGTGTAGTCAGGGAAAATCAGAACAGGTGTGTGTGTGAGGTGCATGACAGGATTTGTAGTCCATTTGGTGGCAGATTTGAAGATCTCCAGCGAACTGCAGTAGCTAGAAAAGCGAATTATGTAGCCAGAAGTACCTATGTGTTACAGTCACCAGTGGTCTACAGTAGCTAGATCACTGGTGACTGTAACGCATACATACTTCTGGCTACATAATTTGCGATCTCCAGAAATGTATATAGGGCTACGTTTTCAGAATGAGCCTATGTTGGAATTGGATGAACTAAATTTGGCGAAGTGTGTGAATGTGAGAGTGTATGGGTGTTTCCCAGTACTGGGTTGCAGCTGGAAGGGCATCCACTGCGTAAAACATACTTTATGCTAGAATAGTTGGTGGTTCATTCCGCAGTGATGACCCTTAAAAAATAAGGGACTAAGCCAAAGGGAAATGATTGAATGAAAGATGAGAGCTGGTCTTGATAAACAACTTTTGTGAAACTCAACTTCTCTCACCAAACTACTGTGTTCCCTGAACAACCTTGCATTCACTCCCAAACCTATTGTTTAAGGTGAGAGGGAAAGCTTTATTTTAGTTTTGTGAGCAAAACAAAGTTACATGGAGGATCACAATACTCTTGCAAAAGGCAAGGTTTCTTTGGGAGACTGCAGTACACTTGCGAGACGAGGGGAAATTTTGTGAGGATTGCAATACTCCTTGTGAAAGAAGCTGAAGGTTCTTGGGGCATTGCGATACTGTAGATGAAGATGGAAATACTGAATGCAAATATTCTTGGAGTTTTCTTAGAATCACAGTACTCAAATGAGAAGGCAACTTTTTGGGCGGATTTACTATAATGAAAGGAAGTTTAAGGGATCGCAATACTCATAAGACAACATTTCTTGGGAAGGGGGGTTGCAGTACTCTTTGTGAAAAAAAAGGGGAAGTTTCTTTGGGGATTGCAACACTCTTCTTTGAAAGAAAAATCACATTTTTGCATGGATCATAGTAATCTTGTGAGAGAGTGTTTTATAGGAGGATACAAATATTTTGCTATAGAATGCAAGCTTTGGTGGCTCAGTGGTTTGCACTATTGCCTCATAGCAAGAAGGTTGCTGGTTCGAGTCCCGGCTGAGCCAGTTGGCATTTCTGTGTGGAGTTTGCATGTTCTCCCCATTTTGGCGTGGATTTCCTCCGGGTGCTCCAGTTTCCCCCACAGTCCAAAGACATGTTGTATAGGTGAATTGAATAAGTTAAATTGGCCATAGTGTATGAGCGTGTGTGTGAATGAGAGAGTTCCGCTGTGGTGACCCCTGATAAATAAGGGACTGAATTAATAAAGAAGTCCAAACTTTCTTTCGGGGGGGGGGGGGGGTCACAATATCCTTGTGAGCGAAGATGAAGCTTCTTGTGGATCACAAATCTTAGGAAGCAAATCTAAGCCAGCTATGAGGTCACAGAGATCTGGATGTTCAAAAACAAAATTTGAAGTTCTTTAAAAATGTATTTAAAATCATGTCGTTGAACAAATTAACATCTCTGGCTCTCAGCAAATCTCAGACACAGGCTGAGTGACGGAGCTCCAGAGAGTACAAATACAGCCGCCCCCACTCCTCCATGTTGCCAGGTCTAATTATTATACCCATTGCATTGTTGGACTTATTTTAACAAAGTAATTGAGGCATTAATAACATGGGGGGAAAGGACAGTGGAATTAGCAAATCCATATTCAATTTGTAAAATACAATATTTAAACTAATTTGTTATATTTTTGGGAGACTGCTTTTGTTTTTTGTAGCAATATCTGGCAACACTGCATCGCAAGCACTTAAACTGACAGGTGGCAATCAAACAAGACACTACATTCAGTAAGACAAACACAATTATCGTTCTACGAAAATCATCAAACGCTATCAAACACTAGCATAATAATCCTTGGAAAACAGATCTGTAGAAGAGCAGGAATTAAAACACTGGCCAGGATAAAGGCTGTATGCTGTTTTATCAAGTTTAGTAGTTAGTTAGCCATATACATTAGAATTTCTGAATCAAATTAAACTGCATATGTTTTATTTGTAGCCCCTATTATAGCTTAATTTTTGGGAGGTCAGCGGTAGCTGTGTCTAAACTGTTATGGTTAGCGTTCCTCAATTATCTACTGCCAGTAGATATCACAACTACACCTGCAATTTGCAGCAGTTCCACAAACAGTATAGTCTTTGATGGTTCACTTTTGTTTTTTCCTACCTGCAGTCTTTGATGCCAGCCGAAAATGCCATTGAAATGAATAGGAATAATAGTACTTTTTCTCCGGGTATTGTAGTCCACCTAGGGACACCAACTCTCTTTCTCTCTGAAAGAATGACAGGCTGATCGTTGTTTAAAATATAGTCGAGCATATCACCTCATATGTCCACTCTTTCTCCTCTTTCTGCCTATGATGTCACTTATTTTCAACTGCTCGACCTGCGGAGTAAATTGTGTTATCATCATCCTATTTTAAATATCTGGCAGTGTGAAGGGAAAGCGTGTTTTTTCCTCTCATCACTGTCTCCATCTCTCTCTCAAGGGCACGACATGCCAGCAATAAAGCAGTAAGCGCGCCGGTATTTTTCTTGAAGATCGTAATCCTGCTGTTTGTCAACAAGAGGCTTTTTGATGAGCGTGAAAAGCAGCCCCCGTTTGCGCATTAATAAAAGGAAACGATTGAAGCTTCATTTGCAACGAGATGAATTTGGAAACAGACGCGCGTGCCGGTGACATCTGTCCGATCGGCTCTGGCACACAGAGCATATCACTTGCCACACTGCTTTAGTTACTGTTCAGCTTATTCATTCGGTTTAAAGGAGCAATTCATTTAGCAATTTTGAGATATTTTCTGTTTATTTAATGGCCGACATGAGGGAAGTCCTGTAAAATTGGAATTAAGTGGAGTCTTTATTTTTTATTATGATTATGTGTTGTTGTAGTAGTAGTAGTAGTCGTAGTTGTAGTCGAAGTTATCGTAGTAGTCGTAGTAGTTGCTGTTAGAGCTGAAGATCTTTTCCTTAACCCAAAGAAAACCGATGGGACCCGACGGTTCAGGTGGGTTCGGGCTTAATTTCTATAATTTTAGACGGGGTCGGGCCAGGCTTGGGCTTATGCAGTAAATGTGATGCATTTCGATTAGCGCGAGAAAGTAATCAAATCGTTTGTTACAACATTAAAATCCATCCCTGCTAAGGTGAAACAAATGATGACAGAGAAGTCAAAAAGAGCGAATTTTGACCACGTTTAGGCCAGCCCCAGTTCCAAAAGAACAGTCATTCTAGCCGCCAAGGTATTTCATCAGTCGCTCATTCACTGCGTATTACGGTAGAGCGCTAAACAGCAATGTACAGCAAATTGACAGGAAAAATGGCGAGTTCATTCGCTATTGAAACCACTGTCATGGAAAATTAAATGAATGTTCTGGTGGATTAAATTAAATGAATGGCTGGTGGAAGATGAACAAACAATCCTACCCAAAACTTAAACCTTAATTTTTAATCAAAATTAAAAATTAAAAAATTTGCCAGATCAGTACTATGCATCCTGGCCTGTAGCACCAGTGAAAGGATGTTCAGTGCTGCTTTAAACTGCGCTAAAGTCATGCACAGTGGATTCAATAATGTTCCTCCACAAAAACACATCCTAATCTTGGTGAGTAAGGATTTTCAAATTATAATTGTATTTTAATTAAACCATAAATGCATAATGTAGACAGAGTATATAGGCTAATATTGGCATTATTCTTTTATTACTCAGCTTCATCGTCGCCTTAAGGCCAGATTGTGTAGAGAAGTGTCGAAACAAATCCCACAGGGCCTTTATCTTAATTTGGTTATTGCCAAATACCTGTCATAATTTAGAATTTATTTTAATTTAATTTGTAAAAAAAGACTTAGTATTATTGGTGTGTTGGCCAATTTAAAGGCTAAGTGTATGTACCTAAAGCTGTCAATCAAAATGTACCTGTCGTAGTAGTAGTAAAAGTCGTAGTAGTTGTCATAGTTGTAGTCACAGACATCGTAGTAGTCATAGCAGTTGCTGTAGTATTCGTAGTAGTAATAGTAGTCGTAGCCGTAGTTGCCATAGTAGTTCATAGGTCATAGTAGTCGCTGTAGTAATAGTCATAGTAGTAGTAGATGTAGTAGTAGTTGTAGCAGTCGTAGTAGTAGCCGTTGTCGCCATCGTAGTTGTAGTAGACGTAATCACCATAGCAGTCATAATATTCATAGTAGTAGTAGTAGTAGTAGTAGTAGTAGTAGTAGTAGTTGTAGTCGTAGTAGTCATTGTAGTAGCCGTAGTCACCATTGTAGTAGTCATAGTCGTGGTCATAGTAGTAGTAGTTGTAGTATTAGCCGTAGTTGCCATAGTAGTTGTAGTCGTAGTAGTAATAGTCATAGTTGTTGTAGTCGTAGTCATCGTAGTAGTAGTCGTCGTAGTCATAGCCGTAGTAGTTGTAGTCATAGTAGTAGTACTAGTAGTAATTGTCATAGTAGTAGTCGAGGTAATAGTGGTAGCAGTCGTAGTAGTGGTAGCCGTAGTCGCCATAGTAGTCATAGTCGTTGTAGTTGTAGTCGCTGTATTAGTCATAGTAGTAGTAGTAGTCGTAGTAGACGTAATCACCATAGCAGTTGTAGTATTCGTAGTAGTAGTAGTAGTTGTAGTCATAGTAGTAGCCGTAGTCACCGTAGTAGTCATAGTCATAGTAGTCGTCATGGTAGTTGCCTTAGTCGTCGTAGTAGTAGTAGTTGTAGCCGTAGTTGCCTTAGTAGTCGTAGAAGTCTCCGTAGTAGTCGTGATAGTTGTAGTAGTCATAGTAGTAGTAGTTGTAGTCGAAGTCCTAGTCGTAATAGTAGTTGTATTTGTATGGGGAAGTCAATAGTTACAGGTTTTCAGCATTCTTCAAAATATCTGCTTTGGTGTTCAACAGGAGAAAGAAAGTTTTGGAAACACTCGAAGGTGAGTCAATTTTCATTTTTGCGTGAACTGTCCCCTGTAACACTCGAAATAAACAAAAAAGATACTTTGGTTTTATTTCCATTACAGCAGACTGACGATGACCAGTGTAATGTACAGTATATGTCAACATGCATGCGCGAAACAAGCGCTGTGGCATTAAACATTGATCAGGAGAAGGAGACACTCTAAATAAAGGAGAAAAAGCGTGAGTGTTGCTGGCGATGGGCAGCGTCTCCCGCAGGGTCAGACCTTTGATTTGTGTGGATTCTCCTCCGGCCTTTAACAGGTGTCTGCTTCTGCGCCTGACATTTCAAATGCAAATACAGCACTTTTCCACCAGGCCTCTGAATGTGAAGTCCTGTCAGAGCAGAGGAGAAGCTCCAGCACAACACACACACACACACACACATCTGGGATGCACAAACACGCTCAGTTGACTGGTAAAGGCTGGAGTGAGTCGTCAATTCTAATGGTCAATAGGAAGATGACTTTTGATTCACTTTTGGTCATTTCTGCCGATTGTGGTTGATTAATATCATTTACAATTCTAAATGGGGTATACGCACACAGCTTGTGTTTCTCCCCAATGTGACTTTTTCAGTTTTATATGGTTCCTTTTACAGCATCGATGTTGTAATGTAATAAAAATATAATCAGTTAAATAGACTTAAGCATTTATTTAGTTGTTCAAGCGTAAAAACGAGATGAAAATCTGTGTAGACACATGCGCCATCAGGATCAGCAGGCAAACACAGAAACTCCATTGAATATACTGAGGTAAAATAAATGTTCATATTTTAAAGACATGGCGGGGAAAAACAGAATTTTCTGAGACCCTCTTTATATCGTATATAAATCAGGCAGCAAAGATCGTAGATTTTTTTTAAAGAAAACCTTAAACAAGGTGATTTTGTAACGGCTACAGTTCACCAGAAGCGTTTGACCCAGGTTACTGAGAATTGAAAGTCCTTCTGCATATATTATTGTGGCCATACAACAGTTTTATTTATTTATTTATTTATTTATTTATTTATTTATTTATTTATTTATTTATTTATTTATTTATTTATTTATTTATTTATTTATTTATTTATTATTCATGGTTTATTAATTTATTATCCACAGTATTTTATTTATTTATTTATTTATTTATTTATTTATTTATTTATTTATTTATTTATTTATTTATGTATTTATTTATTTATTTATTTATTTATTTATTTATTATACACTTTACTGGATTTATTACTATTATTAAATATTTTTATGACTATTTATTTATTTTTTCCTTTAAGTTTAACTTCAACTTATTTTCTCATTGATCATTTTCTAACCAAAAAATTTCATCTATTTATTAATTAATTTATTTATTTGACATTTTACTGGATTTATTATTATCATTATCATATTATATCATCATTATCATCATATTATATATATTTTAGGTATTTAAATAAAATTATTTACAAAACAAGTATTTTATTATTCAAATTATTATTCATATTATTATTCGTATTATTATTCATATTCATATTCTTATTATTTTTATTATTATTATTATTATTATTATTATTATTATTATTATTATTATTATTATTATTATTATTATTATTATTATTAAATTGTTTATTGGGATCATTTATTACTCTTAATATTTTAATGACCATAAAACTATAGATATTGTTTTTTAATAGATATAAGTTTTAAATTAATTCAATTCAATTCACCTTTATTTGTATAGCGCTTATACGATGTAGATTGTGTCAAAGCAGCTTCACATAAAAGGTCACAGTAAATAGGAACAGTGTAGTTCAGTTTGTAGTGTTTAAGTTCAGTTCAGTTTAGCTCAGTTCAGTGTGGTTTAATAATCACTACTGAGAGTCCAAATATTGAAGAGCAAATCCAACGATGCGCAGTAATTGTGATCATTAACCTTTTTTAATGATATTTTAAAATGAGCATGTTTGCTAAACATAATTCTTTCTTTTCTTTTTAGGAATGGGGTCTGCGTGAAATGTAAATATTGGTTTTACTCTATAAAGTTACTATAAGATTTTTTCCAAATAAAAATATTGTCATTTAGAGTTTTTTGTTTTCTTTCAAAGATGTTAGATAGTTCGAATATAAATGTTTCAATTCTTGTTGTTGTTATGATTGAAAAATCCAAGTTTTTCCACCAAATATTGATTTCTAAAATATTGGTGTTGCTTAAAACATTGAGTCATTAAATTAATTATTTAAAAAATGAATACAAATAAATAAATGCAAGAATTTTTTTTGTTATTTTATGCAAAAACATTTTTAAGACATATTATTTTAAACATATTTTAAATATATTAAGATATATTTTAATCCTCTAAATAACATTTTTATTTCAACTTTGAAAGAAATGTCGTCAACACAAAAATTATGTTAATCTCAAACACAGAATTATAAATGAGAATCCAGAGCAACAGAATTTTCATGCAGACTCTTTTGTTATTATTTTTTATTTTAGGCTACGTTCACACTGCAGGCAAATGTTCTGATTTTTTTGACCACATGTGCCTCAGATCTGTTTTCGTCTTGACGGTGTGAACAGACCAAACCGCATTGATTCTTTTCACTTTAGATTTGTGCCACTTTCATATAGTATAAAATAAGACACAGATGTTTTGCAATGCGACCGCAGTGTGAAGGGTTATGTCGGACTTCATGTGGCTTTTACATAATCTTTGAGCGACATGCGCAGGGCCAGATTAACCAATGGGCATTATGGGCACAGGCCCAGGGGCCCGTGTGCACTTGGGGCCCTTGCGGAGATGGAAAAAAAATGCAGATTTTGGAGTGTCTATTTAGACTAAGTGCAAATAGCGCACCTCGTTGGAATAAGCTAGTTGAGTTATTCCCGCCCTTCTCCATTTGATTGACAGAGACAAAATAAATAAAGAGCGTAACCAACAGCAGTGTGAGTGGCGTAGCTCGTAAAGTAAAAAACTAAAACTAAACTTCTCTGACCACATTTCTAGAACTGCTCGATCTTGCAGATTCGCACTCTATAACATCAGAAAGGTCCGACCCTTCCTATCTGAACATACAGCTCAACTCATTGTTCGAGCTCTTGTTCTCTCCAAACTGGATTATTGCAACTCTCTACTAGCCGGGCTTCCAGCTAATTCTATCAAACCTCTTCAGCTGCTTCAGAACGCAGCAGCACGAGTGGTCTTTGATGAACCCAAAAGAGCACATGTCACTCCGCTACTCACCCGTTTGCACTGGCTGCCAGTTTCTGCTCGCATCAAATTCAAAGCTCTGATGTTTGCTTACAAAGCGACCTCTGCCTCTGCTCCTTCTTATCTGCTCTCACTTCTGCAGATGTATGTGCCCTCCAGAAACTTGCGTTCTGTGAATGAATGTCGCCTCGTTGTTCCATCCCTAAGAGGGAAGAAATCATTTTCCCGAACTCTCACATTCAATCTGCCCAGTTGGTGGAATGAACTCCCTAACTACATCAGAACAGCAGAGTCACTTGCTGTCTTCAAGAAACGGCTAAAAACTCAACTGTTTAGTCTCCACTTTCCTTCCTAATCTTAACTGCCTCTCTGGCTATACCACTAACTGTACTCTCTCTCTCTCTCTCTCTCTCTCTCTCTCTCTCTCTAAAAAAAAAAACACATTACTAATGCTTTGCTTCTTAGACTTTACACACCTGAAACTTGTCTATAGCACTTGTTCACTGCTGCTCTTATAGTTGTGTAAATTGCTTCCTTGTCCTCATTTGTAAGTCGCTTTGGATAAGAGCGTCTGCTAAATGACTAAATGGAAATGGAAATGTAAAGCGCATGGCAACATGTTTTGATGCGATCGATCATGAACCTCATTCGAATCCAGCGTCTGATGAAAACGTTCTTCATTTTTTACTCATTACATATCAGATTTTGCCTACTCTTCATCACTAGGAAGTCAAGTAGGGATCATTAATAAGTGTGTGTATTATGGAGGACTCAGATTCATAGAACTGGTTTGGAAAGGTGTTATATCCTTAAATATTATAATATTATATTAAATCATATGCATTATAAGTTTGTAGAAGTTATACATTAAAAATACCCTTAAATATATATTTTTAGTACTGCTTCAGTGAACTTAAACAAGTATATTAAAATCCATTAATTTTCATAAGTTGTATTAGTATATTTTTTTTAAGTGTGCTTTAAATGCTTTAAAAATAAGTTAAATCTTTGTAGACTGGAAATATATGTACTGTATATTATTTATATTAAAAATGCGAGCAATACATTATAGATTCATTTTATTTAAAAAATATTATATTAATGTTATTTTTTTATTCAACTGTAGGGGTGCAGCCAGGTAGGGGGTCTGCAAGACATTGTGCCCAGGGGCATCTGAATTCTTAATCAGGGCCTGGACATGCGTCATCATTCTATTCTGCAGACATCATCTGCTCCTCAGCAGCATAGTAGAACGGCACACAGGGCAAAAACTTTACCACAGAAAGTTGGTTGTTCATTTTGAAAAGGATTTTGAGGGCAAAACTGGTGCTTGTTAACGATTGGGGCACTGGTTGATCAAGAAGTTTGAAGAGCGTTGGGCAGTGTTGCGGATAGGGGAACCGTGCACAAAGGAAGGGGCACTTTCACCTTAAGGGCTAACTTTCTCTGCGGCTTTAATCATTAACCCTCACTACAACGGTGGTCACAAAAAGATGTGCACACGGTTGTCAAAAA
>NC_079451.1:43241751-43269251 GCF_903798145.1 Danio aesculapii | reverse complement strand
CAGCTTCTGTTCAACGCCAACTTTAAGCCAAATCTGGCCAAGCAGACAGTAAACAACAGTGAAGCTTCCAGGGTTTGGAACAGAGCTGGTGTTTGACAAATGTGGCGAGCCACAGGAGCTCAGAGATCTTACGGCGACATGTTTAATTCTGCCCAGCCAGAACATCCCGTCTGGCCTCCATCCAAACACAAACTGGCCCGCTATACGCAGGGGTCTTACGCGGGCTGGAAATACTTGAAAATGATTGAATTTGACACCTTTGAAGGTTTGAAAAGTGCTTAGATTTTGGATAAAGTGCTTGCTTATATAAAATAATTTTCTAATAAACAGATGAAGTCAAAACTATTCGACCTCCTGTGATTGTTATGAAGCGGACAGGAGACAGAGGTAAGGAAACGTTAGGGTGTTTATTAAATGACAACAAGGAGCACATGAAGGATAGCCAGGAGGATCAGGAATGATGTTGGGGTCTTTTCCTCCGTGGCTGGGTAACAGGAATACACGAGGATGGACAGCACACACCAGATACAGCTGACAGAGGATGACACAGACTTGGAAGGACTGGAAGACAGGACGATTCGGGTGGATCAGGAAGACTAGGAGGAATACAAAGAGAACAGGTAAGTAAAGCGTTTGTTTTAGCTGAGGATGACTACGCTGAGTGGTCGCTCAGTTGTCCGCTTTCGTCGAGACGAGCCCGGACAATGAGCGACTGGAGTGCTGTGCTTTTATCTGGTGCTCGTGAATGTGATGCAGCTGTGTGCTCATTAGAAGTCAGGTGATGGTGATCTTCGTGAGTGGGGGTCGTGAGAGCCTGACCAATCCATGACAGTACCCCCCTCCCCAGGGCCCGCTCCTGAGGGCCGACACCTCCGACGCCGTGGTGGTCTCCCTCTGCCTCTAGGCGCTGGGAACTCAGGGTGGCTCTCATGAAACTCCACCATGAGACTAGGATCGAGAATATCAGCTCTGGGAACCCATGTCCTTTCTTCGGGGCCGTACCCTTCCCAGTCCACCAGGTACTCCAACTGGCCACCACGACGTCGGGAACGCAAGATCTCCTTCACTGCGTAGACGGCTCCTTCTTCTAGGAGCAGTGGAGGAGGGGGTTCCTCTTCGTGGTCAGGCTCTGTGGAGGGAAGAACAGGATCGTGATAGGGTTTCAGGAGTGATACGTGGAATGTAGGGTGAATACGGTAGTGAGAGGGTAATTGTAGTTTGTAGGTGACGGGGTTAACCTGTTCCACGATGGTGAAGGGACCAACAAATCGGGGACTTAACTTGCGAGAGGGCAGTCGCATGCGTATGTCCCGGGTGGATAGCCACACCTTTTGTCCGGGTGTGTATCTGGGTTCTTCAGACCTTCTTCTATCGGCGGTTACCTTGCTTCGACGGACTGCCCTCTGCAGATGTTGATGAGCCTCGTCCCAGACTCTCTCGCTCTCCCGGAACCAGTGATCCACTGCGGGGACATCAGATGGTTCGCCATCCCAGGGAAAGAGCGGTGGTTGGAAGCCCAGGACGCACTGGAATGGCGTGAGTCCGGTGGAGGGTTGCCGCAGTGAATTTTGGGCATATTCTGCCCAGCCCAAATACTGGCTCCAGGAGCTCTGGTGACCACTGCAGAAGGTCCTCAGGAACCGTCCCACCTCCTGAATCTTCCTCTCTGTCTGCCCGTTGGTTTGGGGATGATATCCAGAAGAGAGGCTGACGGCCACACCTAGGAGCTTGAAGAAGGCTTTCCATAGACGTGAGATGAACTGTGGACCTCTGTCCGACACAATATCTTCTGGAATACCAAATGACCTGAAGACTTGATTAAAGATATTGTCGGCTGTTTCAAAGGCTGTGGGAAGACCTTTCAGAGGGATTAGTTTGACAAACTTTGAGAATCTATCTACGATGACTAGAATACAGGTATTACCTTCTGACGAGGGGAGGTCAGTGATAAAGTCCACTCCTAGGTGTGACCAGGGACGGTTCGGAATCGGCAAGGGATGGAGCTTTCCAGCGGGTAGATGACGTGGGCTCTTGGATTGGGCACAGTCCTTACAGCCCTGAACATATTGCCTCACATCCCTTGCCATGTTTGGCCACCAGAATCGTTGGGATACTAGCGAGAGAGTATTGTTGATCCCTGGATGTCCAGTGCCTAGCGAGGTATGTAAGGAGTGGATCAGATCTACCCGGTGTTCAGGTGGTATGAACTGCCGATGAGGAGGGCATCCCGGCGGAGCAGGGGCTTCCGGAGTGGCAACGACTGGAGGAGCGTTCCAGGTGATCGGACAAATGGAGATGTGTTCGGGAAGAATCTTCGTTGGGAGTTCTTCATGATCGTGATGCTCGTGTAAACGAGAGAGAGCGTCTGCTCTTAGATTCTTGGGTCCTGGACGATAGGAAATGGAGAAATCAAAACGTGAGAAGAAAAGTGACCATCTGGCTTGACGTGGACATAGTCTCTTGGCCTCTTTGATATATTGGAGGTTTTTGTGATCTGTGATCACCTGGAACGGATGTTTGGCTCCCTCCAACCAGTGACGCCACTCCTCCAAGGCTAGCTTGATTGCTAGAAGCTCCCTGTCTCCTATGCTGTAATTCTGCTCCGCCGGGCTCAACTTCCGAGAGAAATAGGCACAGGGATGCAGTCGGGGCGGTGTATCATGATGTTGGGATAATACTGCCCCGACGCCGGTGGTGGATGCGTCCACTTCCACCACGAAAGGAAGATTTGGGTCAGGATGAGTCAGGAGTGGGGCCCTTGTGAACTCCTTCTTAAGAAGGCGGAAGGCTGCGGCTGCTTCTTTGGTCCACTCCAGTCCTTTGGGTTTACCCTTGAGGAGATTAGTGAGAGGTGATGTAATCCTGCTGTAGTCCTTGATAAACCGTCTATAAAAGTTAGCAAACCCAAGAAACCTCTGGAGCTCCTTAATGGAAGTGGGTTCTGACCAGGATAGAACAGCCTCAATTTTCTTCCCATCCATACGTATACCGGTTTGGTCAATGATGTATCCCAAGAAATGAATCGACTTCTGGTGGAATGAGCATTTCTCCGCTTTGAGGTAGAGGTGATGTTCTCTCAATGTGTGTAGGACCTCCGCAACGTGTTGGCGATGTTCGGCCTCACTCCGGGAGTAAATGAGGATGTCATCTATGTACACTATTACAAAGTGGTGAAGAAACTCCCGGAGGACTTCATGAATGAAGTTTTGGAATACGGAGGGGGCGTTGACCAGACCGTAAGGCATGACCTCATATTCATAGTGGCCAGTAGGGGTCACGAATGCTGTCTTCCATTGGTCCCCCTCACGTATTCTTATCAGATTATACGCGCTGCGGAGGTCCAATTTAGTGAAGACTTTAGCTTCTCGGAGCTGTTCCAAAGCGGCTGGTACCAGAGGAAGGGGATATCGGTATTTTACTGTACCGTTATTTAGGACCCTGTAGTCGATGCATGGACGCAGCCCTCCGTCCTTCTTGGCCACAAAGAAGAAGCTTGAGGCGGCTGGTGATTTTGAGTGACGTATGTACCCCTGACTCAGAGCCTCCCTTATGTAATCTTCCATTGCCTGATTCTCTGGAAGCGAGAGCGGGTAGATCCTACCTCTTGGCAACTGGGCATCTGGAACTAGGTCGATCGCGCAGTCCCATGGCCGATGCGGCGGTAGCTGGGAAGCTCTCTTGGGGCAGAAGACATCATGAAAGGAGCTGTACTCCTTAGGAATGTGGATAGACTGCTTCTCAGGAGGACTCTCGACCGATGTTGTAAACAAAGAAATGGGGTTCCGACCTTGAAGAGGGAGATTTGGAAAACAGGTAGGTGTACATCCAGATCCCCATTTCTTTATCTCTCCTGTGCCCCAAGAGATGATGGGATCGTGCTTCACCAGCCACGGGCGCCCTAGAATGATGTCCATATTTGCACCCTCCAGAACCAGAAATTGAATCCTCTCTTGATGTAACAACCCCACTTGAAGAAGGATGTCTTCGCATTGTCGATGGATACGGGTCGAAGATCGAGTGCACTGGGTTATCGGTTGTATCTGGTATATATGCGAGGACGCCTCAGTACGTAGGTGGAGTTGACGACAGAGGGATTGGGAGATGAAGTTCCCTGCTGACCCGGAGTCGATGAGGGCTGTGACAAGGAGAGAAATAGAGGCAGTAGTTATTTGTACGGTGGTAGTAAGTGGTTTACATTGTTCAATATTCGTACTGAATACACTCACTGAAGTCCGAATGGGACGAAGGGGACACTCCATACGGGTGTGTCCACTGACACCGCAGTATAGACACAGACCCCGGGTCAGCCTCCTCTGTCGTTCCGCTGATGTCAGTCTTCCAGACTCTATTATCATGGGTTCTGGTTCTGGAGAGGCTGTTGACTCAGGCGATTGGAGGAGTGCAGACGAGGGGGTGATGGTGTCCTGTTGATAGGAACGGAGACGATCGGAACATCGGAGAGAATGTTGGATGAATCTCTCCAGACCCATAGTATCATCTAATGTGGCCAGCTGGATTCGGAGAGTGGGTTCCAAGCCGAGCCGGTACGTGGTCAACAACGATCTCTCATTCCATCCACTTGCAGCTGCTAGAGTGCGAAACCGGAGAGCATATTCCTGTGTAGATAGAGTACCTTGCTTTAGATGATACAGCTGCTCTCCAGCGGCTACTTCCCCATCAGAACGTCCAAACACCTCTTTGAAATACTCCGTGAAGGTAGTGATGGAATTCATGACCGGCCCGGCTTGGTTCCAGATCGTCTCAGCCCATTTAAGTGCAGGCCCAGAGAGTAGTGATACGATGTAGGCGATCTTTGACTTATCTGTGGGATATAGAGAAGGTTGCATTTCGAATATGAGGGAACATTGTAACAGAAAACCATTGCACTCCCCCGCTCCGCCTGAGTAGGGCGCTGGTCGGGCCATGGGACTGGAAGGAAGGGCCGAAGAAGAAACTGTGGAGGCGGAAGTGCTCGGTGCTGGTGGTGCGTTGGAAAGTGGAGCTGGTGGCTGTAGAATCCGCTTCAACTGGTCCACCAGCTCTTGAAAGTGATCGGGGGTGCTCATGTTGTCGTCGTTATTGGTCCGGGCTTCTGTTATGAAGCGGACAGGAGACAGAGGTAAGGAAACGTTAGGGTGTTTATTAAATGACAACAAGGAGCACATGAAGGATAGCCAGGAGGATCAGGAATGATGTTGGGGTCTTTTCCTCCGTGGCTGGGTAACAGGAATACACGAGGATGGACAGCACACACCAGATACAGCTGACAGAGGATGACACAGACTTGGAAGGACTGGAAGACAGGACGATTCGGGTGGATCAGGAAGACTAGGAGGAATACAAAGAGAACAGGTAAGTAAAGCGTTTGTTTTAGCTGAGGATGACTACGCTGAGTGGTCGCTCAGTTGTCCGCTTTCGTCGAGACGAGCCCGGACAATGAGCGACTGGAGTGCTGTGCTTTTATCTGGTGCTCGTGAATGTGATGCAGCTGTGTGCTCATTAGAAGTCAGGTGATGGTGATCTTCGTGAGTGGGGGTCGTGAGAGCCTGACCAATCCATGACAGTGATAACTTTTTTTTTTTATTAATTTATTTTATTTTAGGATTCAGAAGTCCTCCTCATTTATAGTGTACACGATTATCTTTATAATGATAGAACAAATTGTGGTTATAAGTATATGAAATTACAAATAACAAATGTAGCAGGGCATTAAATTACTGTTTATTTCTTTGCATTTTAACTTGGTGAACTATAAAATCATGTGTCTCCTCACAGTTTAGGCCTCATTTTGTGAGCCAACTGACAGCAGTTGTTCGCTCCCCTCTTTTACCCCTGCTCTGTCGGCCACGCCCACTCCTCCCTCTGCTCACAGAGCTCCACGCCCATCATGAAGCATTTTTTTTTATTTTGAGGTAGAATTGAACCGAAAGAGGGAGGTTTCATGGCTCTTTAATATTTTTAAGCAATATTTTAGATTAGATTAGATTAGATTAGATTAGATTCAACTTTATTGTCATTACACATGTACAAGTACAAGGCAACGAAATGCAGTTTAGGTCTAACCAGCAGTGCAATAGCAGCAAGTGCAGGATACAGGTATAAGTTATAAAGTGCAGTTATAGAAAAATATTTATGTAGTATTTACAGATGGATGTACTATGAACATTATATACAGGTTGTATTAGCTATGAACAGATTTACAATAAAGTGAATATATGTACAGGATGCTATTAATAATCAGGAGTGGCAGATAGATAAACATAATTACAAATGTTCATGTGCAGTGGGTATGTACAGTTCAAATAAATGAATCAGTGCAATGTAGTGCAATGAATATGTGCAAACTTTAAACTTTAAGCTTTTATATGTGTGGTTTATTTATAAACTAATTTCGAGAGGATCACGTGCTTATGATCAACACGGCTGGCTCCTCATTAGCTCCGTAATGTGGCCCATTAGATAATTACAGAAGCATTATAAATAACCAGAGTTTTTCACTCCAGTTATCTTCGTCTTGAAGCTTCCCCCTCCTTCCACCCCTACTTCCTCCCTCTTTTTTCCGATAGGGCGACACTGTGGCCCAGTGGCTAGCACTGTTGCCTCACAGCAAGAACACCGCTGGTCCAACCTCCTATCAGGCTGGTTAGTGTTTCTGTGCGGAGTTTACATGTTCTCCCCGTGTTCATGTGGGTTTCCTCCGAGTCCCCCGGTTTCCTCCCACCGTCCAAAAACATATACCAAAACAACACAAACAAAAACAACCCTAGTTTACACTTCTCACGCGGCGACAAGCAGGGGAGTTCTCGAGACCTACTTGAGCTCGAATTCCCCTCTCGCCCTTCTAATGGGAGGGAGCCCTCGGGCTCGAGGATATTACGAGCTCAGGGCTCTCTCCCGGGACAGCATGCCAAATACGCTTTATTGATTATCAGCTAAGTGTGAACTATTGAAATATTTTTTACAAACCACTATTAAACAATGAACTGCCTAATTACCCTAACATGCCTAGTTAACTAGATTAACCTAGTTAAGCCTTTAAATGTCACTTTAAGCTAAATACTAGCATCAAGAAAAATATCTAGTCAAATATTATGTACTGTCATCATGGCAAAGATAAAATAAATCAGTTATTAGAAATGAGTTACTAAAACTATTATGTTTAGAAATGTGTTGAAGAAAATCTTCTTTCCCTTAAACAGAAATTGGGGGAAAAATATACAGGAGGGCTAATAAATCTGATTTCAACTGTATATGTATGTAAATAAGCAATTTACAACACTGGAAAGCGCCTCTAAAGTGCTTTAAAAAGTATTTGAGTTTGAAATATGTGTAAGAATCCAGCATTTGATATGACAGAAAAAGTCAGACTATACCATCAATGCATTTACTGACAATTAAAAAGCAGCGACCACAGCTTGAGTTTGTTTTCCTGCAAAGCGTCGGATCTGTTTATTCTGCCGCACGCCTCGTTTTGATTAAGAATGCAAATCCGAATCTTTTGTCCATCTGCGTTTCTTGTCGGCGAAGGAGTGCATTTAATTAAAACAAACATGGGTGTCTGCTGTGATGCTGCCGCGTCTTATCTATAGACCAAATCAGGCCAAATCAGCCGCTCAGGTTGTCTGTTCGCCTCAGCTGTAAATGCTAACAGCAGTGCAGGTGGCTAGTGTGAGTAAAACATGTGTATTTGTTTTCCAGTAGCGTCTATTAGGCTAGACATGACTGGGACGCAGATTCAGAGATTTGCGGAGTGTGTGTGTGTGTTTTTTTTCCAGTGGCAGGTCTCCAGTCACAGATGGCAGATGGGGATTTTTACGCGGTGGAGATGAGCGGGAGGAGAAAGTGTGTTGAGCTGCATCCAGTGTGTGTGTGTGTGTTACAGTTGTTTGTTTTATTACTCATGAGGATCATAAATGAGTCAGTGACACATGAAACAAACACACACTCACTCGTGCACAAGTCCTCAGAAATGTCTTGTGTTGTTTTGGTGAGGTTATGATGTAATGTGAAGACTTGCATGGTTGTTTGATAGTTGTGAACATATTGGTCTTGTAAGTGATGCAGCTTCAAGTCTAGAGTGCTGTTATGAAGGTGGCACAGTGGCTCAGTGGTTAGCCTCAGTGGTCGCCTCACAGAAAGAAGGTCCCGGCTGGGCCAGTTTCTGTGTGGAGTTTGCATGTTCTCCCCGTATTGGTGTGGGTTTCCTCTTGGTGCTCCGGTTTCCCCCAATGAGCTAAATTGGCCGTAGTGTATGAGTGAGTGTCTAAATATTAGAGTCCATGGGTGTTTCCTAGTACTGGGTTGCAGCTGAAAGGGCATCCACTGTGTAAAACACATGCTGCAATACTCTGTAAACCCCTGATAAATGAATGAATGATATTATGAAGTAATTTTTAATTGTATTTAAATATCTCTTACTGCAAATAGTTAATAATAATCGATAAATAAATAATCGACAATAATAGGTCATATAAAAAGCAGCCGTGACATTTATATTGCATAAACTTTCAGAATTTTTGACAAATAGTGATAGATAGATAGATAGATAGATAGATAGATAGATAGATAGATAGATAGATAGATAGATAGATAGATAGATAGATAGATAGATAGATAGATAGATAGATAGATAGATAGATAGATAGATAGATAGATAGATATAGTGGGCGTCACGGTGGTGCAGTAGGTAGCACAATCACCTCACAGCAATAAAGTTGCTGTGAGGTGACTATAGGTGTATTGGGTATGCGCTAAATTGTCAGTAGTGTAAGTGTGTGTATGGGTGTCTCCCAGTGATTGGTTGCAGCTGGAAGGGCATCTGCTGCGTAAAACATGTGCTGGATAAGTTGGCGGTTCATATATACAGTTGAAGTCAGAATTATTAGCCCCCCTGAATTATTAGACACCCTGTTTATTTTTTCCTCCAATTTCTGTTTAACGGAGAGAAGATTTCTTCAACAAATTTCTAAACATAATAGTTTTAATAATTCATCTCTAATAACTGATTTATTTTATCTTTGCCATGATGACAGTAAATAATAGTTTATTAGATATTTTTCAAGACACTTCTATACAGCTTAAAGTGACATTCAAAGGCTTAACTAGGTTAATTAGATTAACTAGGTAGGTTAGGGTAAATAGTTATTGTATAACGATGGTTTGTTCTATTGACAGTCAAAAAAAATTTTTGCTTAAAGGGGTTAATAATAATTTTGACCTTAAAATGGTTCATAAAAAATGTAAAACTGCTTTTATTTTAGCTGAAATTAAACAAATAAGACTTTCTCTAGAAGAAAAAATTATATCAGACATACTGTGAAAATTTCCTTGCTCTGTTAAGTGAAGTTTAGTTATAAACTAATTTCGAGAGGATCAGGTGCTTTTGATTGCTAGCGGCTGGATCCGCATTATCGAATTCTCAATGCACCAATCAGATGACTCCTAAGCTACTACAAATACCCTGGGTTACGTACCGCCGCTATCTTCGTTTTGAAGAATTCCCCCATCCACCCCTACTCCTCCTCCTTCCTAGATGGGTGACACGGTGGCCCAGTGTTTAGCACTGTTGCCTCACAGCAAGAACGTCTCTGGTTCCAGGCTTTACCAAACCAGCAGACATTTCTGTGCGAAGTTTGCATTTTCTCCCTGTGCTCATGTGGGTTTCCCCCGGGTTCCCCGGTTTCCTCCCACCGTCCAAAAAACATGCAACATAAGTTAATTGTCTAATCCAAACCAGCACTATAGACATGCTCCTAGTAAATGGTTATCTCTCAAGAGCAATCACTGGCTGTTCATTGGTTATTACAGCAGGGGAGTTCTCGAGATCTACCTGAGCTCAAACTCACCTCTCGCCTTGCAACGGGAGGGAGCCCCGGGCTCGAGGAGCTTATGAGCTCAGGGCTCTCTCCCGGGACAGCATGCCAAACAAGCTTATAGTTAATCATCAGCTAAGTGTGAACTCTTGAAACATCATTTGGGAAATATTTAAAAAAGCAAAAAATATCAAAGGGAGCTAATAATTCTGACTTCAACTGTATATATATTTCGGCTTATTTTCGGCTTAGTCCCTTTAAACTGAGGTCTCCACAGCAGAATTTAGCACATACCCAGTTCACCTGTAGCACATGTCTTTGGGCTTGTGGGGGAAACCGGAGCATGCGGAGGAAACCCACGCAAACACAGGTGAAACATGCAAACTCCACACAGAAATGCCAACTGACCCAGCTGAGGCTCGACCAGCGACCTTCTTACTGTCCATATATACAGTATATGCAGTATATGTATACTATATATATGCAAGTATAAAATGATTAACCCTTCTCTGAATTTTTTTTAATCGTTGTTGTTGTTGTTATTATTATTATTATTATTATTATTATTATTATTATTATTATTATTATTATTATTATTAGATGTTTATTAAAATTAAGTTTTAAAATATGTTTTAAAAATCTTCTTTCCCTTAAGCAACACTTGGGAAATCTTTTCTATAATAGTCTTTTTTTATAATAATCTTTTTCATAATAATCAATATATTAATAAATCAATTTCTATAATTCATTTTAAATAACTGTCTATTTGTATATAAACATATAAAACATATAGAAAAAATTATGTTAGCTGTTTATTATAGTATAATTATTGTTATTGCTATTATTATTATTTTACATATATTTTTTAATTATGCATGACATATAACAGCAAATCTATTACTAAAATAAATATTCAATAATTGTCAGTCAATAAGTTCGATCATACAGCTCCATACAGTCCACTTTCACTGTCGATATAATTATCATTTTCAGATTTCTTTAGTCTGTGTGTTTTTTTGTTTGTTTTTTTTACACTGATTTTTTTTTGTTTTGTTTTGTTACAACTTGTATTAAATTTAATTTAATTGGAAAAACACTTCATATTAGACACAACTACAGATTAATAGAGCATACAGTAGCACAGGCTAAAAACACATAAAATAAATGAAATAAAAATGTCTTAATATTTATATTTGTTTTTCTTCGTGGCATTTTTGATCTCTATAAACCATGTATATGAACTGTGTATCATGTATACAGTGGACTTGCGTGTAAACAGCATCTCTAGTGAGCATGCTAGTGTATTGCACTCATACAGACAGCTTTAGCACCACTGGTGCCTTCACAACCCTGTAAGTAAAAGACATAATGCTTGTTAATTTTGCGCGCTCGAGGGAAAAACGTCATAACTTACTCCGTAATTATGAAAGTGCCTATCGCTTCATCAGATAGATTCACTGTCAAAGGCTGCGGGCTGGGCGTCGTGATGAACTAGCCACCATAAATAAAGGCCCGGCCTGCTTGCTAAGACAAATGTTTTTAATCATCTGATGTGTTCATTTATCCCAGGCCCTAAGTTTAGCCTTAAATTAAGACTCTTGCTAGAACATAACTTGATTTAGAAATGCCCATCAATCTTAGTGCGCAGGAAAAGCTCAGAGGAAGTGCGCTGATCTTTATTTGTCCTTTGCTGTGGGAAACATTTGCCTAAAAAACTCATTTAAAGATACACGTGAACTCCATTTAATCCTTGTGTTGTTCTAAATGCATGACTTTCTTTTTAGTATTGAACACAAAATAAGTTTGTTTGTGGTAAATTGTCTTCTCCATGCAGTGAAAGTGAATGTTTATCACATAAAGCGTCTCTTTTAATGTGGAAAAGGTTTCAGGTTACATGAAATTGACAAACTCTGAAACTTTAAGACTTTTGCCAACTGTTTTCTTCTCATTTTATTCTTGTTTTTTGTGTTTTTAAAGGTTTTCAGATGATCAAACAATATAATATAAATCTCCTTTAATCCAAAATGCCTTTCATGCTTGTTTTCAAAGCATTTAATAGGAATGTTTGTTTAATTAGTCGTCTCATTAGTCACCTTTTGGTTTAATGCACTTAAATTTTTGAGATATTTTATCCTTTAGATCTTTTTCAGTGTTCACTTTAAGTATATATTAGACACTAAAGAGATCATATTCTGCTTTTTAAGATGTAGAATTACAGCTAAAAACAACTCATAGATTGTTTATCGTACCGTGGTGTAAATTCCCCCTGTGGGTTGAAAGTAAAATATCGTTTTTGTATGTGTCTTTTGACATGTAAATGAGCTGCTTCTCTCTGACCCCTTTCCAGAACAGGGCGGCGCCTTTAGGCAAGGCAAGTTAAGGTTATTTATATAGCACATTTCATACACAATGGTGATTCAAAGTGCTTTACATAAACAAGAGTAAAAGAAACAAGAAAATAAAAAGAATTTAAAATAATTAAAAACAGATTAAAATGTGAAAAACTAGGTTTTAAGGGCATGGAAAAGAAAAGAAAGACATAATAGTGCGATCTGTCGGATGTAACACAGTGCTCATTCAGTAAAGACACAGCTAAACAGATGTGTTTTCAGTCTTGATTTGAATGTGCCTAATGTTGGAGCACATCTGATCATTTCTGGAAGCTGATTCCAGCAGCAGTAGCTGAAGGTGGATTCACCCTGCTATGACTAAACTCTTGGAATGTTCTAATTTACTTGATCCTAAAGATCTGAGTGATCTGTTAGGTTTGTATTCAGTGAGCGTATTTATAATGTTTTGAGCTTCTAGGTCATTTAGTGATTTATAGACCAGTAATAATACTTTAAAATCTATTCTGAATGTTACTGGGAGCCAGTGTAAAGACCTGAGGACAGGTGTGATGTGCTCTGATTTTTTTGGTTCTGGTCGAAATCCTGGCAGCAGAATTCTGGATGAGCTGCAACTGTCTGACTGTCTTTTTGGGAACGCCAGTGAGCAGGCGGTTAAAGTAATCCATCCTGCTGCTGATAAAAGCACCAACAAGTTTCTTTAAGTACTCACTGGGAACAAAGCATCTAATTCTTGCAATGTTTTTAAGATGATTGTGTGCTGATTTAGTTATTGCTTTGACATGACTACTGAAACTCATATGTGACTCAAGAATCACACCAAGATTCTTGACCTTTTTTTTGTTGTTTGACCCCTAGAGCCAATTAGGGACGCATTCACCTTGAGAACCTCATCTCTTGCTCCGTTTACAGCTCTTGGCTCAGTTGTTGCAACAAGGCCTTGTCAGTTCAGTTTAAAGTTCTTTTTCACATTAAATACACACAATGTTATGTCAAAAGCACACAAAAAAACAAGCATCATGCCAGTTATGTCTGTGTAAACAGTTAAGGAAGAATTTGAATGTGTATCAGTATATTAGGCCTGTGCAGCAGCATCTCTACATGACCACAATCAATGGGTTGATTAAATTAAAAGTTCTGTCGTCAATCTCGGATAGGTCATGCCTAATCAGCACCTACACCATCAACTATATGGCGCAGGGTATTGGTTGCTGTCGCCTCAGCAGCCAATGAGCTTGCTTTTAAATGCATCAGTGTTGTTGTCAGAAACCCTCCTCCACCCCAGCTCCACCTGTGTTTAGATCTGCTATAGGGGTTTTATATATATATATATATATATATATATATATATATATATATATATATATATATATATATATATATATATATATATATATATATATATATAATGTTTGGAGCAGCAGCATGTTATATTCTCAGACTGCAAGTCTGTTATGCCCTATTCACACTGGGAGGTCAGCGTCAAGCGTTGCCGAACTGAATTGTGGATTTGTCGCCGCCGCTTCAGTGGCATTGCTCGCTGTAGAAGTTGGGAATTTCTCAACTTTTCAAGCACCAACGGAAGCATCAGCTAATCAGATCACTTTATGCAAATACCACAGCTCAGACAGTAGCCGATTGCGGACTAATTTAATTGGCTGACGCTGCTATGATGATCGTGTCAGCCCTAACTTCAGACATGCCCTCCTTCAAGTGTTGATGCTGAAGCCCTGTGTGAATTGGGTGTAAATATACTGGCAGTAGCAAGTAATTTATAATCAAAGCAGCAGCAGCGTAGCAGATTTATGCTGCGAAGACCAAACACATAAACATTGCCATATATATTACATATTTATTACCATACTAAATCTCTCTGAGAGTTGTCATGAAGTCCCTTTTTTTTAATTATGCACTGCTTTTGTTCACTTTTTCATGCTCGAAACCACACCATTAGATGTTAGAAGTTTAAAAAGCAGCACTCGTTGTAAACTCTAGTGAACATGTCACTTTTTAATACAATATTTTGCTTTGTGAAAGCTTTTTTTTAACACCAACGCTTAGTCTGTCACAGTCATCTTTCAATTATCATACTTTTTCTTCAGAAACACTGACGTACATGCAATTAATTAATTGGCATATCATGTAATTAATCAATCGCGGGCCGTATTTTAAAGGACTTCCCGGCGTCGCCTGTGCATACGTGTGCGATCCGATTCTCTTTTATTCTCAAAACGATGGCAGCGAGGACAGAGGAGCCGCATGCTGATGCCTCTCATCTCAGCTATTATTAAAGGGCATTATCAAGCTTTTCAAATGTCTATAGCGCTTCAGCCGTCATGAGCCCTTCAGTATCAAGCCATACAGAAACATGCAAAACAATCCGGCGAGAGGAACAAAGAAACTAATGACAGCTTAGCCGGCCTAAAAGATTGAGAATTCTGTCACGAGGAAAGCGCAAGATCACTGGAGGAGGAAGGCTTCGGAGCTTTGAAAGACAAAGGCGGGATCAAGCGGTCTCCAGACTATTAGAAGCCAGTTTTATTTAAGCTTATTTGGCTGATAAGGTTGTCAGAAAGGGCTTTTTATCAGGCGAGAGGAGTAGGCGCGAGCATTACGCCTCCGGTTCCCAGGCAGCGGGTGCGTGTCGAGCGGCGCGGTGGGAAAGTCTTTTCCGTAAAGCTGCTTGGCTCTTTCACACAGGAAAAGCCCAATTTGAGCTGGGCTCCTGCAGGATGAGAGACCCGTTACCACTGAACCCCGAGATCATCTTCTGTTTTATGTGTTTTATGGATTTTGGGTTTGTTCTACATCTTCAGGGGGGGGTGTTTGTGGGCTGGACTTCTTGTTTTGGATGGGTCAGATTTGTTTATGTGATGGGATTTGCTTGTAATTGTTTTGTTTTTTTTTTTTTTGGAGTGGCAAATGCCACACAGGTTTACTTTTAACTCTTATGCTCTTATTAGATTAGTAGCATTGCAGACAAAGGAAATGGCTGGAATTAAGCTTGTTGAAATGTGCTGCACTACACTTGCAAACACACACTGTAAAATTGGTGGATTACACACAAACAATTTGTGTTGGGACAACTTGACAGAATTAAGTTAACGTCATTTTTTTTACAAATTTAAGTGGATTGAACATAAAACAATTAAGTTGTCCACTTAAAAAAATCTCCATTTTGTTTCAGCTCGTTTTTAATAAGTGGTTTGAACAAACAGCAAACATTTGTTATGTTTGTTTACTTTTCCTTAATATTATTCTTGATATCTGCTTTAGTTTATTGTAGTTTTGTCGCTGTTTCCATATGCTATTAACCCTGGAGGTGAACTAAATAGGAACATTTTCCCAGATTAGAAAGAGATTTGTTAATAAAGTTCACACGATGAATTGAAGGAATCAAATATGGATATGATAGAAAATAATTATTGCTAAATGATTAGCAAATTACCAAAGTGATTAATGAACATATGAATGAACAGACGATTGAATTAACAAAACTAAAGAGTTAATGAATTAACAAATGTTTGCATCAGCAAACAGATGAACCAATAAATGACTAAATGAACAAATAGCTAAATGAATCAACACATGATTGAATGAATAAATGAAACCCTTACAACTGAATGAACCAATAAGTAATTCGATGAGCAAATGAATGAATGAACAAACCAGCATATGAACCAAGAAAAGACTGAATATAGAAATTAAGGAAAAAAACAACAAATGACTTCATGAACAAATTAATGAATCAATGGAAAAATGAACCAACAAATGTTTGAGTGAATAAATGAATGAATGAATGAACGAATGAATGAACGAATGAATGAATGAACTCAACAAATGTTTGAATGAATGAATGAATGAATGAATGAATGAATGAATGAATGAATGAATGAATGAATGAATGAATGGAACCAACAAATGTTTGAATGAATGAATGAATGAATTAAGTAATTAATGAACCAACAAATTTTTGAACGACTGACTGAATGAATGTGTGAATGAATAAATGAACCAACAAATGTTTAAATGACTGACTGAATGAATTAATGTGTGAATGATTGAATGAATAAACCAACAAATATTTGAATGACTGACTGACTAATGAATGAATGAAGGAATAAGTGAACAAACAAATGTTTGAATGAATGAATGATTAAATGAATGAATGAATGAATTAACCAACAACTGTTCGAATGAATGAATGAATGAACCAACAAATAATTGAATGACTGAATAAATTAATGAATGTATGAATGAATTAATTAATTAACCAACAAATTCTGAATGACTGACTGTATGAATGAATGAATGAATGAATGAATGAATGAACCAACAAATGTTTGAATGACTGACTGACTGACTGAATGAACGAACGAACGAATGAATAAATGAACCAACAAATGTTTGAATGACTGACTGAATAAATGAGTGAAGGAATGAACGAACGAACGAACGAATGATTGAATGGATGAACGAACAAATGTTTGAATGACTGACTGAATAATTGTATGAATGAATGAATGAACCAACAAATGTTTTAATGACTGACTGAATGAATGAACGAATGAATGAATGAATGAATGATTGAATGAACCAACAAATGTTTGAATGAATGAATGAATGAATGAATAAATGAATGAATGAATGAATGAATGAACGAACGAACGAACGAACGAACGAACGAACGAACGAACGAACGAACGAACGAACGAATGAACCAACCAACATATGTTTGAATGACTGACTGAATAAATTAATTAAAGAATTAATGAACCAACAAGTGTTTGAATGACTGACTGAATAAATGAATGTATGAATTAATGAATAAATGAATGAATGAACCAACAAATGGTTTAATGACTGACTGAATGTATGTATGTATGAATGAATGAATAAATGAATGAATGAACCAACAAATGTTTTAATGAATGAATGAATGAAATAAAGAATGAACAAATAAGCAACAAATGACTGAATGAACAGATAAACGCACGCATTATTCAATGATTGACTGAATCAATTAAAAAACTACACAAATTATTTATTAAACAATTGATTAAAAGAATGAATTAACCATGAAATTATAAAAGAGAAAAAAGAAATGTATATATTTATGACATGTTTGCCCCTTTTTTGTTGTTTGTGTCCGTAATTTTAATTAGCTTCATATAAAAACAAAAGCTGGTGAACTGTTCTAATTTTATAGGCATATAAACATATTTATTGCTATATAAACAAGTACTCTAAGTGTCTGAATATCATTCTAGTCCATCGTGCGCTACAAAAATGCAATCTATATTCTTAAAAATCAGTATCTTAATTTTCAAGAGTGGTTTTTAATAACTTTCCAGCAGTGATCTTGACACTCTGTGCGTCACTCCATATATGAAGTGGTTTTCCGCCGAACGCTGATTATTCAGTCCACTTGACCCAAGAGTCTATGAGTGCATGAACAAAATAATGCTCTTATTCACAGTTTTTCGGTTCTGTTTTCCCCCAGCAGAAGCCCAAATGCATTCATTGGCAAATTTCAAATATATATACACGTTTGTTTAGTTGGGCTCTACAACGCAGCAGAGATAAGAGCCAAGCAGCTAACAGGTCTTTGCCCAATAAACGGGGGAAATTATCGGCTCCGCTCCTCCTCGTGACACAATTTGTCAGACTTGCTGATAGAAAACAAATTCTATTCATATAGCCGCACTCCCCTTGGCACCGGTGCGATTCGCTAGCAATTCAATTATAGTTTTGTGCGATAGTGAACCCAGAGAGAGAATCCAGCCTGACAAGAAATATGACAGGACAGTAACAGAGTGTTTGTGCAATTAAACTTTCACTGACAATACCTGGCGAGTGATGAATGTCTGGGTGGACATATATGTGCACCCGTAAGGACTGCACATTTTTCATGATTTTACAGCCCATTGTGATCTGTGAGGGATCCCGGTTAGTGGGGAAAGAGAGAGAGAAAAAGAAGGTTGAGAGTTTCTATTGCACATGGAGAGGAAGGTGTTGATGGCAGAAAATGATTGAGATGACAGAAGGTAAAAACTGATAATACTGAAAAAGTCTTTCGATGTTGTGTTACAATAATATTTTCCACACAACCGATTACATTTTAGACACAATATTGTCTTTAATAACTAAAATATTGGCTATAAGCCCACTTAAAGCTGTCCTGAGTCTTCTTTCTGAATGAATCAGCTTTTGAATGAATCATTTGAACAACTGATTCAGCGAGTCATTGTGTGTTGTTTTCTGAATGAATCAGTCATTTGAGCAAATCCATTGAACAAATCACTCAATTGCTTTCTCATTAGTGTCTTATTTAAATGATTATTTCATTAACAATTCAATAAAATAATTCAAATAATAGTTTTATTGTATTGACAGTTAAGTTAAAGAGTTTTGAAAAAAACTATATGAGTTTATTTTTTATTAATTCCTATAGAGTTTTTGAACCATATTTATAGTATTTCTTACCATAGTAAATAATAGTAAATCTGTGTACCAATTTGTTTTATGAACCAATTTGGACCCATTTATTTTTATAAAATACAATGAAACATAATATTGAAAAGAAAATCAATGTCTAATTCTTGATTGGAAGAGTATTGATCTTTTTATGTAATTATTTTAGGGGGTTTTCACCTTTATTGCAATATGACAGTGGAGATTTACAGACAGGAAAGTGTGGGGAGCAGAGATAGGGGAAGGGTCGAGCTGGGAATCGAACTCGGGTCGCCGTGAGCACCCCAGTGCTACGTGTCGACGCACTAACCACTAGGCTATTGGCGCCGACGAAGAGTATTGATTTTAAACTAACAATTTTTACGTATTAAATTTGAAAAGAAAAATTCTATAGAAATTTATTAATATAGAAAATTCTTTCTATTAAATAGAAAAATAATGTTAAAATTATGTTTTCGCATAACAAATAAAATTTTAGGCAATATTGTCTGTTTTTGCTGTTTTCCAACTTAATGCCTATAAACCCACGCAGAGCTGTGGTGAGTATCCTTTCTGAATGAATCAGTGTTTTGAATTAATCATTTGAATAACTAATTCAATGAGTTCTTTAATTAAAAGCTGTTTACCTAATTGCTCAATGAATCAGTCTTTTGAACAAATCCACTGAATAAATGACTTACTCTTTAGATTTTTACCCGCACTTTCTGGTCAAGCATTATTTCATTTTAATACTATTAAAAAAATTAATAAATAATTCACCCAAAAAGAACATTTCAGTCATAATGTACTTTCCTTTGTGTCATTATGAATTTCTGAGTTTACTTGTAAACATGAAGATCGCTAAAACTGAACTGTAAAAATACTTTGAAAGCAAATTACACCTAAGAGTGATGACTTTAGTGTTTTTTTTTTTAATAATTCCAAGTTTAAATGTTAGAATGTTTTAAATGAATAGGGTATAGGGGGGATAACTGGGAATAGAACACAGCCAGAAACTAGGTTTCTAACTACAGCTCCAGAGGTGTAGTTAGAAGTGCACAAGTTTGCGACACCGTTTGCGAATGTTCGGAACGACGGATTTGGGAAACGTCAAATCAATTAATTATGTTTGTAACGACTGAACTTGCGACCTTAGCTGGCTAACGATGGTTTTCGCAAATGCGCCCCTGAGCGGTGGTTAGTCTCCTTTCTGAATCAGTGGTTTGGACAAATCGGTTGAATAAGTGATTCGATGAGTTGTCTGCTTCAAAGATATTTAAGTTCTGAATAAATTTAATTAGAGATCTGCGAACGTTTTTTGCTATTTCTGCACAGAATTTTGTAAAAAAAAAAAAAATCTGCGGATTTATGTGGAATGAATTTTTAGAGTATCGTAACTAAAAACTTCATATATTAAGTAAAAAAATAAGACTTTTATAACTTTTATTTGTTTACAATGCAAATTCAATTAGGTCCACTTATTTGGTAAACAAAGCAAGTCTCTAATATAATATCTCTACTAGAAGACAGAAAGCATTACTTTACAAACTGTATTGTAAATAAAGCATATGAACATTTTTATATTAGTCAATAATATCGCTGAAATTAATTTAAAAACTAAATAAATATAAATTTACACAAGTAAATAAATAGACGCAATGATGGACTAAAAATCTATGGTAATCTGCAGGTTTCTGCACGCACAGATTCCGTATGGGCCTACTCATTAGTAAGAATCACATCCTTGTGAACCAGCAGAATTAATACATAATTTATCGGTGATTACGGATAATTAATCAGCCGATATCAATATATCGTGCATCCCTATTATATACATTAAAGCATCGTATATGCAAAAATGCTGTTATGTTTTTGCGAAAACAAAGTGCTTGAAAGCAGTGCTGAAGGTCCTGCCACAGAGTCACATTTGAGTTTAAATCATGCATAAAATATTTGTTGTATCAGCAGCTCAGTCTACAGCAGTCGGTCATCTAGCTTTTCATTCTGACAGGGCCTTCAAACATGCAGTTTTGTCCAAAGATCAGAGCGGAGGTGAGCTGTTCTTTTTAATTAATCATTTGTCCTTCAAACAGTGAAGTTTCTCTGCTCTCTCCACAGATAATTAGGCCCCGTAGTTCAGTTAATTCCACAGGAGAGCTCCTGCTCGCCACCTGCTCCTTTTGGACGGCTAATCTTTGTCTTGTAAGATTTCGTCCCGGTAGACTTGCGAAGAATGAGGAAACGCCGTACGGTTTTTTTTTGTTGTTTTTTTTTTCCCCACATTGTGTCCCACTGTTACTTGAATTCATAATGCGGGACACCCCCTCTCTCTCTCATTCTGCGCGCATTGATAGCGAGGTGTTGATTTTAGGTGTATATGGATCTCAAAGTAATCCTATTAATTCAAAGTGAATAACAAAGCAGCCTGCCTCTCTCTCTCTCCCTCTCTTTTCCCCCCACGCCGTTCCATTTATTCAACCTGCTAGGGCTTTGTTTCTCCATCATAATTATTTCCAAGTCAGATCCGCGCTGATTTCCTGGTGGACTTGTGTACCTCCGACTAACTTGAGGAACAACGGAGCCCGGATAATTCGCGCCGCTCCTCTGGGGTGGTGTTCTCTGTTTTTTTCCAAGGACATTTTTATTACAAAGCTGATGGAATTTGCATATTAATTCATTTCTTTCAATTTTTTAAGATTAAATGTTGTCAACATGTATCAGTGCAAGGTTTTGACAGACCTGATGAAATAGGTCAGTCATGCTTGAACGTAAAGCAACCAGCTGCAGCCTCGCTTTCTCCCTCTCTCTCTCTCTCTTTTCCTCTCGTGTCGCATGCTCAATCACTCAATCTTTCCTTCTCCTTCTTTTCCCTCGTTCCTCCTCCTCTGTTTCGTGCTACTTGATTAAAGGAAAAGTGCGGCCGGGGCTAAAATGACATGCCAAATTCTATCAGCTTCCATTGAGGGCTCTCTGCTAAATTAGAATGCCATTAGAGGCTTTTGATTTATAAAGTGCGTTTTCATGTTTCTATGTGTGTGTGTGTGTTTTCTCTCGTGTAGCTGTGTGACCTTTTGTGCCTGTAGTTTTGCCTGCCTCGGTCAATAAGTGAAGCGTTTTACATTCATTAATATTTTGCGCATGAGTCTAATTGTGTGTTCTGACACTGATTGGTCGCAGGACTTTTCTAGTTTTGCTCAGCTTATTTATCTCAATTGGAAACACTAATATTGTGCGGTCATTTTCATTTTAAATCTTTATATTTTGGCATTATGCTGCATAGTTTTCAGCGATTTGTCAGCAAGACGTGTTCAGTAATTGAAAATATAATAAAAAGTATGATTATTTTTTACAAATATTTTATTTGATATGTTTGTAATTAAATGTTACAAATAATAATTTATATATTTTATATATTGTTAGGTTTCATTAATTTTATTTATGTTATTAATTATATTATATATTAAATATATATTATGTATATGTGTTATTTATTATTTACTGTATTCCATTTAAGGGGCCTCATGGTGGCGTAGTGGGTAGCACGATCGCCTCACAGAAAGAAGGTTGCTCGTTCGAGCCTCGGCTGGGTCAGTTGGCATTTCTTTGTGGAGTTTGCATTTTCTCCCTGTGTTGGTGTGGGTTTCCTCTGGGTGCTCCGGTTTCCCCCCACAGTCCAAAGACATGCGGCACAGGTGAACTGAAAAATCTAAATTGGCCGTAGTGTATGAGTGTGTATGTGAGAGTGTATAGGTGTTTTCTAGTACTGGGTTGCTGCCGGAAGGGCATCCATTGCGCTAAACATATACTAAATAAGTTGGTGGTACGTTCCGCTGTGGCGATCCCTGATGAATAAAGGGACTAAGCCAAAGGAAAATAAATGAATGAGTGAATGTCAGAAGAATATTTTTAAATGATTTAATGTGTAATCAAATGCCCTGTAAAAAATGCTGGATTACACATAATTTCTTCATGTTGTCCCAACACAAATCGATTAAGTTAACCTAATACATTTTTCAAATTTAAGTGGATTGAACTCAAAACAATTAAGTTGTCCCCAAAAAACCTTAAGAATTGTGTTATCTCAACTCATTTTAAATAGTTAGTTTAAACAAGCAGCAAAGTCTTTTTTTCAACATGATATGATAATCTTTTAACAAGTATTTAGTTTGATATGAAAAATAAACGAATATTTATTTCATTTGTTTATTTTTTATTTGTCATTTTTTAAGTACAGGTCAGAAAAAATATGTTGTTTTATTTTGTACATAAATCGTCACCTTGGGTTTATAAGGTTCTGTCTGCATTCTAAATGATTTTGAGATATTGAGCTGCAAAGTTTTTGCGTTCCATATAGCAAACAATATGTGTGTAACAGTTCTCTTTCATACATTAACATGACAGAGACCCTAAATGTACTGATTATCAACATTCTCTTGCATTTGCAAATTGGGGTAAAATAAACAGGGCAGGTGCAGATAGAACCTTCTCATTCTAAACAGTCATTTTCTGCTTAGAATTATAAGGCTCTATCTGGCAGATCATTAATTAAAGCATTACTTTTCAAGAAATTCAATCAGTCTGCTTATTAATTTAATAATACTGAAAAAAATGTAACAATATGTTAATGTTTGAGAAAGTTACGTTTTTGCTTTAAATGTGTATGTATAAATGTGTGTGTGTGTGTATATATATATATATATATATATATATATATATATATATATATATATATATATATATATATATATATATATATATATATAATGAATAATTTGTCTTGTTCAAATTAAGCATACAAGGCTGTGCTAAATAGTTTGTCCAGTGCAGATGTTAATTCTGTGCAATAAATATGGTCATATTTAATTTTTGTATTTAAGACCCCATGAATTAAATTAATTATTTGCCCTTCAAGGCTTAAAGTTTAATAAAAATAAAGTTTAACAACGGAGTGGTCCGGGAGAATTACAAAGAAATCTGATCCTGATTGGTCCTCGTGAATGCATTGGCTCACAGAAAGAGCCGTTTGGAGCCAAGCTAGAGTTTGACTTTGTAGATAAAATCGTTTTTGTTTTTTAAGTAAAAAAAAAGTCTTCAAATGTAAACAACTTAAAAAAAAAAAACATCACATAATGTAAATAAGTTGTCATTTAATAAGAATATGTGAAAAACTGACATAAATGACCGACAAAACTTTAAAATTCTAAGCTGACGAAATGTATAATATGTTGAAAGATGATGGATTTTACCATATATTAATATTTAATTATGTTTTTAAATTAATTCTATAATTAGTTGCATTGAATATTTAGGTTCCATGTATATAAAATCCCTTTTTTCAGTCAAATGTATTAGTAATAACATGTAAAAGACACACTGTTTCTGAAATTATTCTTTAAACAATATTTACTTCTGGTCACCAATGCTAAACTTATGCATTAAAAAATCCTATTACCATTTAAAGAGGCTATTCTCTGTATTATTAGTTTTAGCATGTCCTTTATTATTATTATTTATTGTACAGCTGTATTTTTTCAGGATTATTTGACAAATGTTTGTAAGATTAGCATTTGTTAAACACAGTTTTTAACACTGTAATTTGTTTTACTGATGCTTTTAATCAATATAATGCATCATTGCAGACAAACAATACATTCATTCATTCATTTTCCTTCCACTTACTCCCTTATTTATCAGGGGTCGCCACAGCGGAATGAACCACCAACTATTCCAGCATCTGTTTTACGCAGTGGATACCCTTCTAGCCGCAACCTAGTGCTGGGAAACACCCACACACACTCTCATTCACTCTCACACACACACACACACACACACACACACTGGAGGCATTTTAGTTCATCCAATTCACCTACAGCAAATTTTTTTGGACTGTGGGGGAAACCCACGCAAACACAGGGGGAACATGCCAACTGGCCCAGCTGGGTCTCAAACCAGTGACCTTCTTGCTGTGAGGCAACAATGCCAACCACTGAGCCATCGTGCAGTCCAGAAATAATATATACTATATATAAGAAACTATTGTCAACTAATTTTGACACAAGAGAAATCTGACACTGTATTGCCAGATATTATCAATTTATTGACCTGTCTTGATGACAAAAAGATATGTAACTTCACTATAATATCTTTAAATTGGTCTAAAATATTAGCGTAGATTCAGCTTGATTTTAAAGGCTGTCATAGGCAAAACACACTGCCATGTGCTTCTCTGATGTGAACCGTCCCCTGGGTTCACAACTCATTAGTTTTGACTGAAATTGTCTTTGTGACAAGTATTATTACTGCAACACCTGTTCGCCACAGAACCCTTCACTCCAGACGACACTTACCGACTTACACTTCTCGCTCTCGTGCACAGTTTCATGTCGTGATTTGAAAAGCAGAGTCCACAAGGAGAATTAAAACACTTCCAGTGCTTTATCTTTTCTTTTTTTATATAACAGTAGTTAGCACTATGCCAAGAAGGTTACTGGTTTGAGTCCCGGTAGGACCAGTTGCCATTTCTTTGTGGAGCTTGCATGTTCTCCCCGTGTTGGCGTGGGTTTCCTCTGGGTGCTCCGGTTTCCCCCCGAGTCCAATGACATGTGCTATAGGTGAATTGAATAAACTAAATTGGCGTAGTGTATGAGTGTGAATGAGTGTATGGATGTTTCCCAGTACTGGGTTTCAGCTAGAAGTCTCTGTAAAACATATGCTGGATCAGTTGGCCCTGATAATTAAGGGACTAAGCTGAAGGAAAATAAATGAAATTGGCCATATTGTATGAGTGTGTGTGTGTGTGAATGAGAGAGTGTATGGGTGTTTCCTAGTAATGGGTTGCGGCTGAAAGGACATCCGCTGCATAAAATATATGCTGGAATAGTTGGCAGTTCATTCCGCTGTGGCGCAACCTGATGAATAAAGGGACTAAGTCAAAGGAATATGAATGAATGAAATTGGCCGTAGTGTATGAGTGTGAATGAGAGAGTGTATGGGGATTTCTTAGTTCTAGGTTGCAGCTGAAAGGACATCTGCTACTTAAAACATGCTATATGCCAGAATAGTTAGCGGTTCATTCCACTGTGGAAACCCTTGATGAATAAAGGGACTAAGCTGAAATAAAATGATTGAATGAATGAAATTGGCCATAGCGTATGAGTGTGTGTAAATGAGTGTATGGGTGTTTCCTAGTACTGGGTTGCGGCTGAAAGGGCCTCTGCTGTGTAAAACATATGCTGGAATAGTTGACGGTTCATTCTGCTGTAGCGACCCCTGACAAACAAGGCACTAAGCTGAAGGAAAATGGTTGAATGAATGAAATTGGCCGTAGTGAGTGTAGTGAATGAGAGAGTTTATAGGTGTTTCCTAGTACTGGGTTGTGGCTGAAAAGACATCCACTGCATAAAACAAATGCCGGAATAGTTGGCGGTTCATTCCGCTGTGGAAACCCCTGATTAATAAAGGTACTAAGCTGAAGGAAAATGAATGAATGAAATTGGCCGTAGTGTATGAGTGTGAATAAGAGAGTGTATGTGTGTTTCCTAGTACTGGGTTGCGGCTGAAAGGGCCTCCGCTGTGTAAAACATATGCCTGAATAGTTGGCGATTCATTCAGCTGTGGCTATCCTTGCTAAATAAGGGACTAAGCTGAATGAATGAATGAATGAATGTTTATTGGATTTGAATTTTTGATACAACAAAGAACAGTAGATCTATCATCACCAAATATACTCCCCTATACATGCCCCTAACCTCCAACCCATAGAGCCACAAGTAAAACATAAATAAAAATTAAACAAGCAAAAAACATAGAAGGTGATATCGAAGTAAGAAATAAAGCTGCCCCAGTATTTGACAAATAAATCTTGACACTTTTTCAAAGGCGTGTAGGATGACACTTCTTTTGCCAGTGCTTTTTCTATGGCGCGAGTCAGTTTGTATTTCTCTGGTGTTTGACTGCACTCCCGGGTGGGTGAACAGAGCCACTTCTTCCAGAACACAGGGACCGATTCGACCCCGAGACTGATAAAAACTGCCCGACTTGTCACCGGTTCACCCTCATTACCATATTAATAATAGATGAGCGCCGTATCCCAGCATTCCCCTGCAGTGAGCCGTGGATGAAGCTGTAGCTGAGGGCAGAGGTTATCTGACCACTTCTTCTGTCCTGCAATGAGAAGATCCAAACACACGCTGTGACAAACACTGAATGGACAATAAAATCTTCTTCAGGTCATAGAATTGCATCCCACAGGGCGTCACAAAAGAGAGACAAACTTTCCACAGTTGTATTGATGACACCAATAAATGCACATAATGCATACTTTATACGTCACCACTTTTATATGCAAATTAGCACTGTCCAGAATTGAGAATATATATATATACATATACATATACATACATATACATATATGTACATATATATATATATATACATATACATATATATACATATACATACATATATATATATATATATATATACGTATATATATATATATATATATATATATATATATATACGTATATATATATACGTATATATATATACGTATATATATATACGTATATATATATATATATATATATATATATATATATATATATATATATATATATATATATATATATATATATATATATATATATATATATATATATATATATATATATATATATATATATATATATATATATATATATATATATATATATATATATATACATATATATATATATATATATATATATATATATATATATATATACATATATATATATATATACATATATATATATAAATATATATACGTATATACATATATATATATATATATATATATATATATATATATATATATATATACATATATATATATATATATATA
>NC_079451.1:43236751-43239251 GCF_903798145.1 Danio aesculapii | reverse complement strand
CATTTACTCTCAATTTATTGACACTAAAGTTAAAGAGTTTTGAAAATACTATAGTAATTTATTGTAAATCCTATAGTGTTTTTGAACATACCATAGTAAAGTGTTTTATACTATTTATATTTACAATCCTTTGTTAAAGAGCCCATATTATACATGAAATAGGGTCATATTTAGGTTGTAAGGGTCTCCAACAACAGTCTAATATGCATGCAAGGTCATAAAACACTTTGATGGTCTTATAATCTGCATTTATTTTTACCTAATTATCCCAACGACTCCCATATGAATCGTTCAGCGATTCATTTGTTCCCAACCCCCTCCTCAGCGCGAAGCTAATCTGCGCTGATTGGACCGATGACAGCCTGCTGCGATTGGTCGACAGTGACAGGCTTCAGCACGAGACAGAGTGAAATGCCCAGCTGGTAATCAACTATATAAAAGTAGTCACAGTGCACACGCGCTTCATAGTGTAAGGCTTTTTTCACACACAACCCTCCTCAGAAGAACTGGGGAGATCGACGCGAGTCTCTCTCTCTCCCTCTCCCTCTCTCTCTCTCACACACACACACAACGCTCCTCAGAAGAACTAGGGAAAGCGACGCGAGTCTCTCTCTCTCTCTCTCTCTCTCTCTCTCTCTCTCTCTCTCTCTCTCTCTCTCTCTCTCTCTCACACACACACACACACCACACACACACACACACACAACGCTCCTCAGAAAAACTAGGGAAAGCGACGCGAGTCTCTCTCTCTCTCTCACACACACACACACAACGCTCCTCAGAAGAACTAGGGAAAGCGACGCGAGTCTCTCTCTCTCTCTCTCTCTCTCACACACACACACACACACACACACACACAACGCTCCTCAGAAAAACTAGGGAAAGCGACGCGAGTCTCTCTCTCTCTCTCACACACACACACAACGCTCCTCAGAAGAACTAAGGAAAGCGACGCGAGTCTCTCTCTCTCTCTCTCTCTCTCTCTCACACACACACACACACACACACACACAACGCTCCTCAGAAAAACTAGGGAAAGCGACGCGAGTCTCTCTCTCTCTCTCTCACACACACACACACAACGCTCCTCAGAAGAACTAGGGAAAGCGACGCGAGTCTCTCTCTCTCTCTCTCTCTCTCTCACACACACACACACAACGCTCCTCAGAAGAACTAGGGAAAGCGACGCGAGTCTCTCTCTCTCTCTCTCTCACACACACACACACACACACAACGCTCCTCAGAAGAACTAGGGAACGTGACACGAGTCTCCTGTCTCCTAGCTTACGATCGATCGCCATAGCAACGACAAACGGCAGTGGAACGCGAGCTCACAAAAGCCTTTAACGTTAAATCCGTAAACAAAGCGGCACACGTCGCGTTTTTAACGTGGCTTACATGTGATAAGAGAATATAAAGAGTAACCGCTTGTACTGTACCAGGTTAACAACTCATCTTTGGGTAGAGACTGTCAATATTATCCATCTGAGCACAGCGTGACTTCATTCGACCAGCGGCGTCTGTGTGTGTGTGTCTAGTGTTTTTTCTGTGTTAGTGGGCGGGGCCGCAGGTTTCAAATCTCCCTGGTTTGCGCGCGTAACTACTGGCGAGGCTTGTGTTTCGTGGCTGCGTCATCGCGAAACACCTAATGACTCGTTATCAAGGCGACTCGTTTGAAGCACTATGAGTCGACTCTTTTATAGATGAATCAATAGTTTTAAACACTGTACACTTACAGATTTAAGCCTTAGCTGGATATTTCACTTCACTTAGAGCTGTGTTACACACTACATGGAAGGGCATTTTCAAAAACCCATAATATGGGCTCTTTAATGAATGCTTCAGCATACTGCAGTATTATCTATAGTGTACTGATAATAAATACAGTAGTATGCTTTAGTTTTTACTACAGTAAACTGTGGTGTATTGTAGTATAATATACACTGTAGGGCTTGGGAATGTGTCGTAAACAACAGAATGCATTTTGGGTGTTTTGGACTAGGGAGCCTGATTCCCATTGATCTCTATAGGTTTTTTCACTCATCAGCAATAAACTGTAAGCGCTCGTGCTACAGGTAATGAAGAAAATTATAAATGGAGATGTTTTCTTGCAGCAGCTTGTTGAAATCCTGTCAGTTATGGATAAGCTCATTCGTTTATTTGATCCGGCCCTGGATCCGCCCCCACTGCGTCTGTGCTCAGCTTGTCCAGTTACATTTCACCGCTGGACACAGAATATTATGGAATGCATATTATCAGTCTCTCAGACACACAAAGTGCATACACTCTGGTCCATTTTATTCTGAGTGTTTGTGAGGTGTTTTTCAAAAGTTCTGACAACTTCCACTGATTTACGTTGAGCGCTCCTACGTTTGTCTTGAAACATCGCCGACAGCAACTTGCCATAACATTAGATTCCCGAGCTCTATAGTTGTGGAAAACTACAGTGTTGGGTAATTTGTTTATTTTGCTATTGTTGTTGTGTTACCATAGCAACTTT
>NC_079451.1:43206751-43231751 GCF_903798145.1 Danio aesculapii | reverse complement strand
TGAGGCTGCATTTGAAGGATTTTTCAATGTTTTAAAATGAGACCGCCTTCATCGCTCCGTATCACTTCGAATGCATTCTTCGGAGGTATGACAATGTGGAGAATCCAGCCTAGGTTGGTTGGCTGGTTTTAGCCAGTTTCCAGCCTGGTCTTAGCTGGTCAGACTGGGAGATGACCAGCTTGACCAGCCTAGCCAGGTTGGAAGCCCAGCCAAAACGAGCTATGTTCACACTGTAAAAAAAATCCTGGTTGATCTAAAATTTTAAGCTGAATCAAATTAACGTTATGAGTCCATTGAACTTATATTATGGTAAACTGATTTAAAACAGTTTGTGTAACTTAAGTTAGAACAAGATTAACTTAATTTAATAAGTTTCAATAACCTAAAAACATATGCTGTCAGGACTAATTGATCATTAATTTTTTAACAGTGCAGCTTAGACCAGGCTGGTGAAGCTAAGACCAGGCTGGAAATGGCTGAAAACCAGCCTGGAAATGGCCAAAACCCCTCTAAAACCTGGCTGGTCGACCAGCAAAAACCAGCCAACCAGCTTAGGCTAGTTTAAGCAGTTTTTTCAGCAGGAAATATAGAAACACCATAACAACATGGATAAAAACACCCACAACACCATAGCAACATGTTTAAAATACTCAAAGATCATAGCAGCATGAATGAAAACACTCTGCACCACACCATTGTACTTAAAAACACTCACAAAACTGTAGCAACATACACTGTAAAAAATGCAGGGTTCCACACAATTCATGTTGTCCCAACACAAATCAATTAATTTAACTAATAACCATTAAGTGGATTGAACATAAAACAATTAAGTTGTCAAAAAAACATTTTAATCAGCTTAAATGTATTGGGTACAGCATAATAAACCATAGATATTTACACCCCCTCTCCTGCGATTCGTTTGTGAATAAATCTCCATTTTGAACGACTCGTTCTTAGCCGACAATAATACAAGTTTTTAGCACCGCAGCATCTTGTTTTCATATTTTATTTACATTGTTTGCTTATTTTATTCAACAAAACTAGCCTAAGCCTAGAATTGAGTTTGAGTTTGGTGCTACTTTGCCTTATGGTCAGTGCAGTAAGTGACTGTTATATCATCAATAAAGTTACTCGTTTAGCACAAAAGCTCATAACATAAAAAAACGAAATCTTACCTATGAAATGTTCTGCCTTTGTGCTTTGTTTTCTTTGTTTGCCTGTTACTACACACGTACACAGCGCTAAAAGTCCAGCATCTTCACATTGGCATTAGTCTTGACTAGTGCAGCTGAATGACTTTTGTCCTGGGAACACTATACAAATGTGGCGGTGTTATTGACAAATGGTCAAGGTCTGTATCCATATCTAGTGTATATATCTATGATAATAAACCCTTGCAACTTGCTTGAAAACATGCATAACACCATAGAAACAGCATATAAACATGGATAAATACAGTCAGAACACCATAGCAACCTACCTAAAACACTCAAAACACCATAGTAACATGCCTAAAGCACACACAATAGCCTGTGGATGGAGCTGTAGAGGAAAGAGAATGTAACAATAGGATACATTGTTACAACAAGTAAATAACAGGGTGATAATGTGGTAAAATCTGAAAATGTGGTAAAAATCAGGCGAGAGATTGTCTTTTTCTGGATTGCTTTTTAAAACTGTTTAGGAAAGTGGGGGGTGGTGTCAATTGGTGCTTTTATAAACAATATTGGTTGGGTTTAGGGAAGGAGGAGGGAGGGTCAGTTGATCAGTCAGTCAGTCAGTCAGTCAGTCGACAGCAGCCTCTAGTGGATTTACGTGAGAACAGCAGGCACGTAAGGCACTCGCGAGAGAAATTTGAGATCTGAAAAAGCATACACAGTGGTCTCTAGTGGATTTGTGAAAACAAAAACTAAAAAAAACATACCTCCTGGGATGTATTTCACAATCTCAAGTTTTCAGAAGGCGCCTGGGTTGGTATTAAGACAATAAGGGTGCGTCCAACGGGTGGTTAGTCAAGCCCACTCACCAAAATGAAGCACACTCACGCATCCTATTGTTATTTAAAGGATAAACTTCAATAAATGTAGAAATCTGCTTTTTGTTTGTTCTGAAACTCTCTTGATCTTCCTGCAATCAGTTAACTTTGAGAATCTCAGCAGAAGCAGCTGATGTATTTTTTCTTGGCAAGTGGTGCAGGTGAAGTGTTTCTGTCTGGACTGTCTGCTCTCTCCTGACTCCTGTGCACTTGCTCTCTTAGTGTGTAGTGCGCAGGGGTCTTCACGCCGGAGCCACAGGCCACTGACATCTGCACCTTTAGCTGCTAATGGCTGCTGGACATCTGGCAGGCACTTCACTCCCTTCTGTTTAAAACATGTCGCTTCTCTCTGTGTCATTCTAATGGCAGCTCGGCCACATCTCCTCAATCTGCATGTTTGTTTACTAGCTGATATGTTTGGTGTATTCATCAGTATTCTCCTGAGAGGCCGTGCATTTCTCTGATGTTCCCATGACCTCAACACGCTTCCACACTCTTTCCACGTGTCTGCTGGAATGTACTGTGTTTATTGTTGAGATGGTCTTTCACTCCATGACCTTTGCAGGGGTCCAGGCTCGCTGGTCTTTACCTATTCTTTCCTCTACAGCATGTTTCTGTTTTTCTCTATCAGGTGTTCAGGAAAATATAGATAGGGTCTGAAATGTATTGATATCTTTATTTATTTTTTAATATTCAAGGTTGGCACCCCCACACAATGGTTCAGTGGTTAGCACTGTCGCCTCACAGCAAGAAGATCGCTGGATCGAGTCCCAGCTAGGTCAGTTGGCATTTCTGTGTGGAGTTTGCATGTTCTCCCCGTGTTGGCGTGGGTTTCCTCCGGGTGCTCCGGTTTCCCCAACAGTCCAAAGACATGTGGTATAGGTGAATTGAATAAACTAAATTGACCGTAGTGAATGGGTGTGTATGGATGTTTCCCAGTATTGGGTTGCAGCTGGAAGGGCATCCGCTGTGTAAAACATATGCTGAATATGTTGGCGGTTCATTCTGCTGTGGCGACCCCTGATGAGGGACTAAGGGACTAAGATGAAGAAAAATGAATGAATGGATGAATTTCAAGGTTGGCTAAGGCTTATGCTTTGGTTTTTGGTGGTCTGAGAGTGTTATTTTAGTGTCCATTCAATTCTAGTCAATTCACATTTATTTGTATAGCAAAGAAAATTATTTGTGTAGCTGCTGTTCATAATCTATTTGAACAAGATATTAAATGTCAATTTAAAAATGAAGTGCTATAAATTAAAATAGGAGTTATATAATCAAACATAGAAGTATTTTAAACAAGCTGCCTGGTGTATTTAGTAACATAGGCTCATTCGGAAAACATAGCCCTATATACATTTCTGGAGATTGCGAATTATGTACCCAGAATTACGTATGGCTTTGTTTCGTCTTTAAAACGAATGCAATGGGGCGGTTTGACGCCGTTCCTTTTCATGCTAGCAGCTAACCACTTATCTCAATATGGACGGCTTTCCCGGTGTTACCAGTTTGTCCAGTAGCTCGCTAGTACGTTGGTGAACTTAAGATGCAGAGAGGGGAGTTGACCATAACGCAAGGGTCGAGTCCTGTAAAGAGCGGTTCCAGAAAGCGGGTTAAACAAAAACAGAAGCCTAAAAATTAAAATAAACAAGTAAATAACAGTGTGAGGATGTGGTAAAATCTGAAAGCATGGTAAAAATCAGTCAAGAGATTGTCTTTTTCTGGATTGCTTTTTAAAACTGTCGGTTGGGTTTAGGAAGGGGGGGGGGTCAATCGGTGCTTTTGAAAACATTATTGGTTGGGTTTAGGGAAGGAGGAGGGAGGGTCAGTTGATCAGTCAGTCAGTCAGTCAGTCGACAGCGGCCTCTAGTGGATTTACGCGAGAACAGCAGGCACGAAAGGCACTCGCGAGAGAAATTTGAGATCTGAAAAAGCATACACAGTGGCCTCTAGTGGATTCCTGAAAACAAAAACTGAAAAAAACGTACCTCCTGGGATGTATTTCACAATCTCCAGAAATGTATATAGCGGTAAGTTTTTCAGAATGGGCCTGGGTTGGTATTAAGACAATAAGGGTGTGTCCAACGGGTGGTTTGTCAAGCCCACTCACCTTAATGGAGCACACTCACACATCCTATTGTTATGTTATGTATTGTTTGTATGCTATGCTAAAAAGATAGGTCTATAATCTAGTTTTGAACTGAGAAAGTGTGTCTGAGTCTTGGACATTATCCATATATTCCAAAGTTTAGGAACCATATATGAGAAGGCTTGACCTCCTTTAGTGGACTTTGCCCAGAATTCACACAGAATGTGTCTTTGGCTCTAAAAAGGTAAAATGCAGTGCTCAGGAATGGTTTTTTATATATAAAGTGCAGTAAAGAACAGGAGGGTATCCAGATATAGCCACTGAGCACCTGTAAACAGAAGCTTCCACCGCCGAGCTCTTCTGATTTCTTTACTGCTGTAGAACTGACAGTAATGAGCAGCGCTGCTTGTGAAAGTTGAAGTACTTTTCACTTGTAATGTCATCTAAAAAATGCAGGGCTCATGTGCATGGGGTTATAAAATATAAGCAAGTGTATTATGGTCACACACATCCATAAAGCTTGTGTTTACATTGAAAAATTATGGAAACTTAAATTATTATTAAAATTATTTTAAAAATTTCTTGAAGGCATTAATGGATGATTACGTATCTCAGTATTTGAGACTTTAGTGCATCTGAGACTGTATCTCTACCTTTGACATATTAACACCAAACGTTAATATGTGTGTATTTGTTTGTATTTGACAACACCATTTTAATTTGGTAACAGCGCCACCTACCGGTTATAGGTGAAACATGATTCATTTATACTACTAGTGATTGCGTTCATTTATTCAAAGACTTGCTTTGAAAGAGGGACCAAGCTCTTGAACTTACAAGCACCACTCCAAAAATTCAGTTTTAATATGCAATCATCAATATCACACTATAAAAAACCATCACGTACAGAACTGCTTGGCACAGCGTGAGAAGAGGCTGTTTTTGCTGTTGTTATTGGTGCTTTTCATAATCCAGTGATCCACATCTATGGTTTATAATCTGCCTTTAAAAAGAAAGTACAGTGGCGATATGCAACTAAAAGCGTCCAAACCTGCCTTATGAAGCAATCAAATAACACTCAGGGCAATGCTATAGTGCTGACAAACCATTACATCTGACCTACTGTACAGACCCACAGTGTAAGAGAGAAGAAACAAGCTCTTATTCAGGGAAATCTGGGAGCGTCTCTGACATGGATTATTTAAAAGACAAATAGTACAATGTAAAGTTTTACTGCAACCCATTTATCTTGAGCTCTGCGTCCGTATGCCTTCTTATGCATTTCCTTCTCCTGTTTGAGAGTCGCATATGGTCTCTGTTTCATTGTTGTGGGTTATAATTGTTGTATTTGTTCATTTATTTATATTGTGCATGATTTTTCTTCAGGATTGGACAGCAATGCTGTTTTCCCCAAGCATCTTTCATTGTTTTATGCAGAGATTTGCGGCGTTTACTTTAGCGTAAGCGTCATTTGTTTCGCCGTTCAGCGTGGTGACATCTCAGACCCGCGTCCAAGCTTTTCTAGCCGGAGAATCCTTTTTCATTATCGCAGGATTAAATATTGATCACAGATTTAAGTGTCTGTAACAGCAGCTTGTGTATAATGCATTGTGAGCGCTGTCTCGAAGGAATGCATCACCCAAACTACAAATTATTTACCTCAGAAATCACTTTAAAAATCACTTTACAGCACTTTCATAGGGGTTTACGCTACTGTCAATAGTTTAGAATTAAGATTTTCAATGTTTTTGCAAGAAGTCTTACCTTTATCAAGACTAGAGTTATTTGGTTAAAAATGCAGTAAAATGCTGTAATAGTGTGATTTTTTTTTTTTTTAAATTATTATTATTATTTTTTTAACGATCGCAAAACTAAACTAAAAATATACTTTAAAATATCCCAAAACTAAAAAAAACACAGGTCTAAATTTAATTTAATTAATAAAAATTTTAATGTATGTTAAAAAAAGTCATTTATTCCTGTGATACTAAGCTGATTTTTTATTCAACCTTGGTGAAATTAAGAGTTTAAAATCTTAAAAACTTCATTATTTTTGATCAAATAAATACAAACTTGGTGAGATTAAGGAACTTCAAGCGAAATATTAATTCATTAAATGAATCACTATTAGGGGTGACAGGGTGGCTGAATAAGCTAAATTGGCCGTAGAGTGTATGTGTGTGAATGCAAGAGTGTATGGGTGTTTCCCAGTACTGGGCTGCAGCATGGAAGGGCATCTGCTGTGTAAAACATATGCTGGATGAGTTGGCGGTTCATTCCACTGTGACGACCCCCTGGTTACTAAAGGGACTAAGCTGAAAAGAAAATGAGTGAATGAATGAATCACAATTAATTTAATATTTTTACTACAGGTCAAAAGGTGATGAATATGTTTTTAATAAACAATAATTAAATAAAAAATATTTCATCAGAAACAAAATACAAACAATAATATTTTAATAAAAACAGTAACATTTGAATAAATAAATAAACAAACTATTTAAATGCATTTTCCTGTAATCAAAATATTTTTTATTTAATAAAAGTATGCATAACTGGAAAATTATATATACACTCACCGGCCACTTTATTAGCTACACCTTACTAGTACTGGGTTCAACTCCCTTTTGCCTTCAGAACTGCCTTAATCCTTTGTGGCATAGATTCAACAAGGTACTGGAAATGTTCCTCAGTAATTTTGGTCAATGTTGACATGATAGCGTCACACAGTTGCTGCAGATTTGTTGGCTGCACATCTATGATGTTAATCTTCCGTTCCACCACATCCCAAAGGTCTCTATTGGATTGAGATCTGGTGACTGTGGAGGCCATTTGAGTAACAATACTCAGGTAGGTTGTGGCTTTGACATGATGCTCAATTGGTACTAATGAGCCCAAAGTGTGCCAAGAAAATATCCCCCACACCATTACACCACCACCACCAGCCTGAACCGTTGATACAAGGCAGGATGGATCCATGCTTTCATGTTGTTGATGCCAAATTCTGACCCGACCATCCGAATGTCGCAGCAGAAATCGAGACTCATCAGACCAAGCAGCGTTTTTCCAGTCTTCTATTGTCCAATTTTGGTGAGCCTGTGTGAATTGTAGCCTCAGTTTCACCCGGCGTGGTCTTCTGCTTCTGTAGCCCATCCTCCTCAAGGTTAGACGTGTTGTGTGTTTGGAGATGCTCTTCTGCAGACCTCGGTTGTAACGAGTGGTTATTTCAGTTACTGTTGCCTTTCTATCAGCTCAAACCAGTCTGGCCATTCTCCTCTTACCTCTGGCATCAACAAGGCATTTGCGCCCACCGAACTGCCGCTCACTGGATGTTTTCTGTTTTTTGGAGCATTCTCTGTAAACCCTAGAAATGGTTATTCGTGCAAATCCCAGTAGATCAGCAGTTTCTGTAATACTCAGACCAGCCTGTCTGGCACCATTAATTTGCATTAACGAGCAGTTGGACAGGTGTACCTAATAAAGTGGCCGGTGAGTGTATATTACCTGCTCCTCACACCAATCTAAAGACCAGCAGCTCATATGCTTAATCCTGATTTATTCCTACAATAAACACATGATGTCAGCAATTGGTACTAATATTTGTATAAATGTAAATTGAGGAGTATTAGCTGGAGTACTCCAGCTTTCCTACAGGCCTATAACTCATACGTCGAGCGTGTTGTTTGCGTGTGGATTGTGTAGCGTGAGGAGCATGGACCTGCCAGCTGGTTATTGATGGTCAACACACTCAGCGAAGAGTGTAATACTTTTAAAATCTCATCATTTACTCCCAGACACATTCAATCGCAAAGGTTTCATCAGGAAAATTAATCCCAAGGCCTTCCAGACCATAAATTTTACCTGCGCTCCACACAAATAATGTTTTCCTTTTAAAAAGTCATCTCGGATATTGTCAGTTTTACACAAGGTGCTGATTTTAAAAGGGATGGTTCTCTCAGAAATGAAAATGTAATGCTAATTTACTACTATTCAGGTCATCACAGGTGACTATTTTTTCTTCAGTAAAATTCTAAAGAAGATTTTGAGCTGAAACTGTGTTTCTTGCTAAATCATATTATGCAAGTCAATAGCAATTTGAGAAAATACAGGCAAAACTAAATTAATATGTACGTGGCTCTTGGTGGTACATTAGTCCTGTTTGCACAGCAGGCAATTAAATTATACATAATGATGATGTGGCCATGACACAGTGCATTATTTTCTATTATACAACTGTTAATTATACCTCATATACCATGGTTTTATGTTGTATTTCAAGACATTTATCATGTTTTTGTCCTTAAAATGCTCATCCAAAGCTTTGTTTGATTTGATTTTTGACAGTCGTAGGCTGTAAAATAACTGTAATCATTTAGCATAGTGATGTGGAACATAACAAACAAAAAAAAATTGGTTTAATTCAATTCACCTTTAAAGGTGCAAGACACACCACACTTCCTTTATGATGACTTTAGAATACAGAAGTGCTGCAGTTTTTATGTTGCTAGGCAACCCCTAATCAAGTCTTGGTGCTAGTGAGTGTGACGTTTACTTTTTTCAACTGCAGGCACACAGAGCGCTCCGTCAAAACGATGTGAATGTGAGGCACCCAGGGCGCATAAACAGCATGCAGAATGCTCACTACCAATAGAAAACATTTTAAAAAGGCACTTCTCACCACAAAAAAAACATGTTTGGTGTGATCAAAGGCTAATTTAGTCTAAATTTGTCTGTAACTATTTGTGATGTGTGAAATAAGCGTTTATCTGAAAATAACTGCACAGCTTAGGAGCCATTCACCATACCTGTCAACCCTCCAGTTTTTTCCCAGGATTCTCCCGTATTTAACAGTTCTATCCCGCTATCATCCCGTAAAGGCATTTTCCCGTATTTCTCCCGTATTTTCAATCTGTCTATGAAGGGTGGGAATAAACATTAAAGAGCCGTATCCTCCTAAATCCTATATGCAACCCATACCGCTGAACCGAAACGAAAAACATAATAATAATAATAATAATAATAATAATAATAATAATAATAAAACGTATTACTGACCGTTTCAACTGTCAATTTTTTTGGGGGGGGGGGCGATCTCTTATTTTCACATCCCAGTGGCCATTCACACATAATATGTCTAAAGATGTCAGACTCAACTGCACCTCCTCTACAATGTAAACATCAAATAAAACAGTAAACAGAAGCTTGGTTCACTGTTCTGGAACTGACATTGTTGAGCAGAGCTGCATGTTAAAGTTGAAGTTCTTTTAAATTGACACAATGTCAAAAAAATACGGTAACATTAGCAATAGATTCTCTTTATCGACTTTCAGCCGTACTCTGCTTCTTACTGCCATGATAATAATTGGTGAATACTTTTAACTCATCCATGGTCATGATTTCTGCAGGAGTACCGTAGGATATAATGAAGACCACAACTCCCTTGATTCCACACTCAGTCACAGCGTCATCAACATTAGCTGCGTCCCTTAATGGCACACTATACACTATGCACTTATGCACTATGTACTTATGCACTTACTCAACAGCATAGTATATGTTTGTAGTGTTGTCCCAAATGGAACACTAATGGTTATTTTACTAAGCGGAAATACAAACCGTTTCCCTGATGACGTTTGACGGTTGCTAAATTAGTGAAAAAAATGACCAAACTACTAAAGAATACCTGTCATGAGTATAACCGCATTCACCATCGAGAGGCGCCATAATCACTCTCGTAGGATAATTTTGCTTTCACAATCCAAAATAAACAAAGTAATCCAACATGTGCGCCCAATAGCTCCGCCCCTTCTGCTACCTGAGCAAAACTGCGGTCTCTGAGTGCGTGAAGTGTCCAACATTCCACACTTCGTTTTCACCAGTTGAATGAGTGCATCATCAATTACAGTGCACTTATTATTTTTAGAGTTTTCAGTGTGAACGCACTACTTACACTATTTATACTATTTATGGCGTAAAATAGTGCTTAAGGATGCGATTTGGGACTGCACCCATACCTGCCAACATTTGACTCTGAAAATCCGGGAGCCTGGAATCTGGAAATTCCGGGAGTTTTCCGGGAGACAAAAAAATAACGGGAGATGGGTCTGAAATACGGGAGACTCCCGGGAAAAACGGGAGTGTTGGCAGGTATTGATGAACCTTCAGTCTTTTTTTTTTGGTTGTGAATACCCACCCTCTAGTGGTAAAATTTATATACTTAACCCTTTTTTCCAACCCAGGCTCATTCTGAAAACGTAGTCCCATGGATGTTTCTGGAGATCATGAAATACATCCCGGGAGGTACTTTTTTTGCAGTTTTTGTTTTCACGAATCCACGAATGGACACTGTGTGCACTTTTTTGCTTCTCAAATGTCTCTCACGAGTGTCGTTTGTGCCCACGCTGTTCTCGCGTAAACCCACCAGAGGCCGCTGTCAAACGACCGACTGGCTGAATGATTGACTGGTGCGACCGGCCAATCAGCCGGCCGACCCACCCTCCTCCTTCCCTGAACCCAACCAATTTTACTGATTGACCCACCCACCCGCTTACTTCCCTAAACCCAACCAACAATTTACAAAAGCCGTCCAGAAAAAGAAAAGTCCTCGTCTGATTTTTTTTTTACCATGTTTTCGGATTTTACCACATTCTCACACTGTTATGAAGTTGTTCACTTTATTTCTTGGATTCTGTTTTTGTCTTACCTGCTTTATGGAACCACTCTTCCCCGGACTCGAACCCGGTCATCGTCGTCGTGGTCAGCTCCTCTCTGCGTCTCAAGTCCGCCGACGTACAGGATGAGCTAACCGGACAAACTGGTTGTGGCGGGAAAGCCCTCCACACAAAAGTAAGTGGTCAGCCGGTAAGCACTAAAAAGAAGGCGTCATACCACCCCGAATCGTTCGCTTAAAAAATTAAATGCAGCCATACGTACCCCCGGCTACATAATTCGCAGTCTCCAGAAACGTCCACGGGACAACGTTTTCAGAATGAGCCTGTGTTGCTTTTTTCCTGTAAGTTTTTGAATCTCAAAGTGCCAGTAGCCTTGAATTTTGTGAATCACCAAGGACATTATCAGCTACAAACCTTATTTTAATGATCTTCTAAAGTAAATAAAAGTCACATTCACCTTAAATGGCATTAAAGTCAGAAAATTTACAGCCAAATTAATTTTTTGAGTCAACTCTCCCTTTAAAGCACTTATAGGATTGGTTTATTGTTTTGCTTTTTATTCACAGTAATAAGAGGTGTTGTGTAGATTTCGAAGGTTTTCTGTGTTGTTGTCTCTCTTGAATCGAAAGGAAGTTCAGACATACAACACAAAAACAAAGGTTCAAGTGTGCGCAGTGCTGGAACACAGGTGCATTGTGGGATGTAGGTTTAAAGTCGAACATGTAAGACTCTCTTAACACACGCAGCAGATTCCCTTAATCTCATGGATTGGCTGATATTGATGATTTAGCAGATCTGCCCACGTTTTTGCAGCCGCTGGGCTTTCAGATGGACTGCAGAAATGGCAGCACTGGAAAACTCATATGTGTTCACAACAACAGGTTTTAGACTTGAAAAAAGACTTTGAATCTGAGTTGTTTCCACATGCTGGAATCAAACAGAGTTTTTAATGCAGCACAGCGATGACTAACTGTATAATGTACACTTTATAGTTTTATTTTTGTTTTTATTGCATTGATATGACTAGCAGTATACCACTGATATACAGTGAAAACCAAAATAGTAGCACATTTAATTACTGAAGGGTAATTAATATACCAAATGTCAGTATTTAAAGCATCACTGAACATTATAACTTATTCTAAAAAATATATTAGCAATTTTACATGTGCAATCTGAATATTTTAGTAAGGACTACACTGCAAAAAATGCTTTTCATACAGTTTTTGTCTTGTTTCTTACCCAAATATAATTTTCTAGACGAGCAAAAAATGTCTGATGTTTTCAGATATGATATTTCAAATATAAGTGAGTTTTTTCTAAAAACAAACAAAATAATCTGCCAATGGTGTAAGTAAAATCATCTTAATTCTAAGGGAAAACTAAATTATTTTGCTTACTCTATTGGCAGATTATTTTGCTTGTTTTAAGGAAAAACGTACTTATTTCTGACATATCATTTCTGAGAACAAGACTACATTTATTGCTTGTCTAGAAAATGCTTCTTTTTTGAGAATTTTTTGATATTTTCTGCAGTGTATTAATGAATTACATGACATGCTGATTAAATTAATGACAGATTAAATAATAAACATTAATAAAATGTTTAGGCAACATTCATTATTGTGTAAATAGTATTACATTTTAAAAGTACAGATTTTGTTGAACAGTTTTTTCTTTCAAGAAAATGTAAAAAAAAACTGAAGTATAATAAAACATATTTTTAAAACATTTATTAAGATTAACAGTTGAATCTTTATTGTAAAATTGAGCATTTATTTAAATGTAATTAAATTATATCATGTTTAATAAAATAAATACAGCCACAAGATCATAAAATGTGATTAACTGAATTATAGCAATATTTTATTGAAGTGTGTGTGTGTGTGTGTGTGTGTGTGTGTGTGTGTGTGTGTGTGTGTGTGCGTGTGTGTGTGTGTGTGTGTGTGTGTGTGTGTGTGTGTGCGTGTGCGTGTGCGTGTGCGTGTGCGTGTGCGTGTGCGTGTGTGTGTGTGTGTGTGTGTGTGTGTCTGTGTGTGCGTGCGTGCGTGTGTGTGTGTGCGTGCGTGTGTGTGTAAGAGATTTTATATATATACTATAATGCTAAACTATACTAAAATACACACACATATACTACCTGACAAAAGTCTTGTCGTCGATCCCAGTTGTACAGTATGAGCAAAAAATAATAACTTGACTTCTAGTTGATCATTTGGTAAGGTGGCAGAAGGTAGATTTTTCTGATGAATCATTTGTTGAGCTGCATCCTAATCACCACAAAAACTGCAGAAGACCTATTGGAACCCGCATGGACCCAAGATTCTCATAGAAATCAGTCAAGTTTGGTGAAGGAAAAATCATGGTTTGGGGTTACATTCAATACGGCGGTGTGTGAGAGATCTGCAGAGTGGATGGCAACATCAACAGCCTGAGGTATCAAGAGATTTGTGCTGCCAATTACATTACAAACCACAGGAGAGGGCAAATTCTTCAGCAGTATAGCTGCTCCTTCTCATACTTCAGCCTCCACATCAAAGTTCCTGAAAGCAAAGGTCAAGGTGCTCCAGGATTGGCCAGCCCAGTCACCAGACATGAACATTATTGAGCTTGTCTGGGGTAAGATGGAGGAGGAGGCATTGAAGATGAATCCAAAGAATCTTGATGAACTCTGGGAGTCCTGCAAGAATGCTTTCTTTGCCATTCCAGATGACTTTATTAATAAGTTATTTGAGTCATTGCAGAGATGTATGGATGCAGTCCTCCAAGCTCAGGGGAGTCAGACACAATATTAACTCTTTTTCCACTGCACCATGACTTTATATTCTATACTATACATTATTTCTGTTAAGTGACAAGATTTTTGTCTAAGCAAAGTCAGAACTTATTGTCCTAATAAATAATGAAAAATCAAGGCATGATCATATTTTATTTTGGTATAAAATAAGCGTAATCTAGAGGCCTTTGCCTTTCATATAATCAACTTCTGATATCAAACGATCAGCTAGAAGTCAAGTTATTATTTGTTGTTCATAAAACTTGGAAAGCAACAAGACTTTTGTCAGGTAGTGCATGTCAAAACAAACTCTTATTTTGTATATGATTTAGTGATGTGCGGATCGATACTAAAATATCGATATATCTGAGACCAGCTTTGTATGTTCTAGAATTGATCATCTTATCAGAATATCGATATTTCAATAATTTGGAGCACATATGTAGTTTATTGGAAATATAAATAAAGCAGAAAGTAACCACAATTACTCTAGTTTCTCTGAATAATGCCAACTTAGAAATACTTGTTCTTCCACCTGCCAAGTCATGTGCGTAATATGGCACTGTACAACTGCAGATCACGCTAGCTAGCCAGTAGCCACTCAGTCCACTGGCCTGGCACATGTTGTTCAGTCACGCTGTCATTGGATATGGGTGACCGCAAGCAAAGTTATGTGTGGAGCTACTTCACTTCCATAAACTCAAACGATGCGGTTTGTGACACGTGTAACAAAACAGTGAGGTACTGTGGTAATACCACAGACCTAATCAAACATCTACATATAAATCACAAGACAGAATATGACAACGTCATGACTAGGCGGTCAGAAGAGGAGGAATGGAGAGGCACATGTGCTGCTAGGGTGAGACAGACATCGCTTTCAGAGTCCTTAGGTGCACCAGGGAGGCACTATCCAGGTACAGAGGGAGAAAATGTGGCAATGTGGCTGTATTTTAGGGGCTTGGGTTTTTTGTGACGATGATAAAACAACGGGAAAAGGTTCAAAATCTTCAAGGGGACCGGATTAACATGTCACTAAACCAAAAAGTGTGAATGGTTTGGTTTGTTAAGCAGGTGTTGAGGCAGGTGTTTTAAGATATACATGCTCAGATGCTGTCAATAAATATGTAAGTTGGCTTTTTTTTGTATGATAATTCTTCATCAATAAACAATAAACAAGAATAACCCGTAATATTTCAGTATGACACTTTTAAGTACACTACTTGTTACTTTAATTTCCCAAACAGTAATTTTTGGGCAGTATCGTATCGGATCGGTATCACCGATACTCGCCTTCATTTTACTTGGTATCGGATCTGATAGGAAACCAGTGGTATCGCACATCACTAATATGATTAATCCTTGCCCATCACATTAAAAACAATAATATTGTCAATTATTAAGTGAAATAAAATGTTTTTGTTTGAATATATTTGAAATTGACTGAGAGATTTCACTGAAATGTCTACATTTAACTCTCTCCATCCATACTCTTCACAGATGGTTTTCTTCTCTGAATTCCTGTTGGTTTGTTCATTGTTCAGCGGCACGAGGGAAGTCCTGAAACTCAGTGTTCATTGTTGAGGCAGGAGTTTCCACCGTCTGTCGCAGAGCTTTTACTGTATAATTCATATTTCCGTCATTAGCAGTGGAGCGAGGTGGCGAAGGGCGTATGGATAGTGACCTTTCTCCATCCGAATGGCACAAATGTGTCCAAAAAAAAAAGGGACGACGTATCTTTCAGCTTGTCTCATTCTTAATGAAAACGGCGAGTTGCGGCGGCCTCTGATCTTGTGTTTTAGTCAAATAGAAGTCTACGCTTGACTGACAGCTCTGATCTAAAGCATTTAAGTGCAAGTTTTGATCTCTCTGCCTTTGATTAAAACTAATGAGCTCATTTAATTCAAAATGGGAATCTCTGATAAGAGAAATAAGGTTGATGTGATTGGATTAGAGAGGCGAATTAAACTCTTAGAGCTGAAGTTTGTGCTTATACAGTGTATTAAAAAGCTGTCGGCGTAGTCTTGTGTGTTAGATGATGAGAAAAATTTCATAGTAATTCATATTTAATCAGAAGAAATGAAATGACTAAATATAACATGGCTCTGCCTTCTCCCCAGAGTGATAAAGGACTAGTTAGATTTTAAATGACATTTAATTCATGTTCTCAGAAAGAAAGAAAGAGGGAAAGAGGGAGGAGACATAAAGAGAAAGAAATACAGACGTCCAAACTGAATGGGTTTGCCTATTCAGCCATACTTAAATGTCCCACGAGCTAACTTTAATAAAATTGATGCCATTTATTTGTTTGTTTTTGTTATATAACACTAACTTTCATTTTTTTCATGCCTTGATTATTATTTTTTGTAACTTTTCAAATTATTTTATGGTAATGCATGGCCATGATTGCTGTTCAATAGAACATTTTCACACAAATTATGACTGTAATTATAACATAATTTTAATACAAACAACCATTCGGCTCCTAACAAAGTTCACTTGAAACATGAAAGTACAGTATAATTACTTTTGTTCTGCTTATAAAGGAACAGTAATTTTTATGGTTATATAACTTAATAAAAATTGAAAGTGAAATTAATATACTCTGATTTAATATTTGACGTATTTAAATGATTAATATATATATAGTATTAAAATCATAATAATTTTATTCTTGTCATATATTTATTCTCAAAAGTCAGTTTTCTTATTTCTACATTTATTGTATGCATATAATAATGATTCAACACAGACTCATTGTGAAAAAGTACCCCCATCTACATTTCTGGAGACCGCAAATTATGTAGCCAGAGGTACGTCTGGCTGATTTCGTCTGTAAAAACAAATGCTATGGGGAGGTATGACGCCACCGACAGCTTCCTTTTCACAAAAAATTGTTGTGCCCAACTGAGCCTGGTTTCTCTTGAGGTTTTTTCCTTGGCTTTCGTCAGTTTGTGAAGCTTGTTCCTTGCTGCTGTCGCCACTGGCTTGCTTGGTTTTGGACATCTGGAGCTGTGCATCGATGGATTTGCTCTTCGGTGCTTGAACTTTCAGCAGTGAAAATTAAACCAAACTGAACTGAACTGAACACTGAAAACCAGACTAACACAGTTTCAATTTACTATAATCTTCTATGTTAAGTTGCTTTGACACAATCTACATTGTAGAAGCGCTATAGAAATAAACATGAATTAAATTGAATACCGTTAATCGCTTACCTCCGTATGGATGGCTTTTCTGGTGCCACCAACTTGCCCAGTGACTTGTTGAATACGCAGGAGGACTTGGGATGGGGAGAGGAGTAAAACGCGATAACAGGGTAAGAGTCCAGCAAAGAATGGTTTAAGAAACCAGAGCTAAATAAATAAATAAACAAATAAATAAGTAAAACAACAGGCTGAGAACATGGTAAAATCTGAAAACTTGGTGAAATCACGGAGCTACATTGGCTTTTTTTTTCTAGATTAGCTTTTGAAAACACTATCAGTTGAGTTTAAGGAAGGGGGTGGGTGAATCAGTCAGTCAGTCAGTCACAAGTAAGTGTGTGAAATGTGTGTTTTTGTGCCCTCTGGTGGATTTACGCAAGATGAGGACGCACAAACGGCACTCGATCAAGAAGAACTTCTTCATCAAGAAGTTTGAGGCAATCTAAAAGTGTACACAGCGTCCTCTGGTGGATTTATGAAAACAAAAACTGAAAGCAGACGTAGCTCTGAGTACATATTTTGTACTCTGCAGAAATGTAGACGGGGGTACATATCCACAATGAGCCTGGGTTGCAATGATTACAGTGATTTCAATACTTTTTATGATTCAATTTAGGACAATCTACATCACAAGTGTTTTTGATCCCCAAAAACATTTCAAATGTCCTTAGAAACCTTTGGTAACACTTTAGTTTAAATATCCATGCTCACTATTAACTAGTGGGTGCGATATTGGCTGTTTATTAGTACTTGTAAAGTACATATTCTGCATGATACTATATTTACATCCCTAATCCTACCCAATATCTAAATCTAACTACTAATATAATTATTAAAAAGCAGCTAATTGTACCTTAAAATAAAATGACCAAACTTATTTATTACGTAAATTTTGCACGTATTACTATGATTGATGTTTGAATAAAATACAAACTTTTAAATATTTGTTGTATAGAAATTATAATTTATATATTATAATATTTAATTTTTTCACACACACTGTGACTGAAATTACATGACAGCTAGTAAAGATTGTTTAAAATATGCAACAACAAATGGCATTATACTTCAATCAGAAATTATTTTTTGTGAAAATGCTCATGACTGAAAAATGTGTCGATGCTGTTTTACACCAGTTAAATTAATAAGAGTGTTCAAAGTTTGCTGGAGTTCTGGAGCCTGTTTGCAACACGCTGAATGTCAAGACAAGTTAAATGTGCAATTAATTTGGCTCTAATCAAGCGCGTTAAGACAAATTAGCAAGACCTCCTTTGTGTCCTTGTGTTAAGAACAAAGCTTCTTTAGCATCTGTTTTTATGCAGTATGGAAAATAATTTAATTTGTAGAGAAATTATAAAAAATAAGATGACAAAGTTTTTTTTTTTAGTTCTACAAAGTTTAACCTAATATTATAGTCGGGTGGACTGAAGTAAGTTGAGATGACTAGAAAAGTTAACTTGATTCTACTGAAAAATATTAGACAACAATATTTTTTATAGGGTGTTGCTGAAAATGGCTTATTTTTTATGAATGTTGAGGCTGGAATAAAAGCAGGTTTTAATTTTTTAAACAAATTTTATGATCAATATTATTACCCCCTTTAAGAAATTATTTTTTTTATTGGCTACAGAACAAACCACTGTTATCCAGTAACTCACCTAACTTGCCCAGTTAACTTAATTAACCTAGTTAATTATTTAAATTGCACTTTAAGCTGAATACTAGTATGTTTTTATGCAATTAGTTATTAAGGGCCCTATGATACACCCGGCGCTAGACGTGTTTGGTGCGATTTGTTGCTATTTTGAGACCAGTGCAACCCTAATTTTCACATTTTGTGCCATGTTGTTTAAATTGCAAATCCATTTGCACCACTCTGTTGACTCATGGGTGTTCTGGTGTATAAAGGTGTGTTATGGCGCATTGTTTGCGCTTTGCTATTTTGAGGAACTGAAATAGACCGCTCCATTGACCAACCAGAAGGCGGTCTAAAGTGCAGCGCAAAGCGCGTTAGTTATGAGGCTATACAGGTCCAAACACTTACACATTGCTTAATACACACAGGATGTACAGCAATACACAAATATCTTTACAAATGAAAAACAAGTTTAGATTTGTCCACCTGTCAGGTTTTGGAGACGTATGCATCACCATATGGAGCATAAGAATAGCACGTGTATTTGGATAGTTTTTTGACTGCTCTTCATTATTATTATTTATTTATTCGCTTGCCGGAAATTAGAACTGAATTTAGAAATAGTTTTGAAACAAATCTTTGCGCTTAAACAAAATAAAATATGTAGACTGATGAAAGTCTTCAGTGGAGTGCGTACAACACCACTTCCTTATCCACGAAAGTAAAGGAGTAAATAGTAAAAGTAAAGTGAAAGTGAAAGTAAAGCGGCCGAATGGAGGAGGCTTGTTCTTTATGCTTGTGCTGCAGATGGTCTGTTTATCTGTTTTCTTGCTAGTGAAGCGTTTACTTTTTCCATTTACAAAATCCGCCATGTAAATAGCAAATGCGCAATGGCTTGACGCAACTGACTCTTAAAGGGAATGGGAGATGAGACTCTGATTGGTTTAATGCATGTTATACTCAAAACAAACCCAGAACTCATTAAGAAAATAAGCACAACCCTGTTAGACAATTTGCCGCCAATCGTATTTTTCCGTCCTTAAAATAGCAAAAGTGGATTCGGACATGCCCTTAATGCTTATGCGCATACGCTTTAGACGTCACTCCTAGATTGTTAAAGTAGAGACCTTAAACTGTTTACAAATGTGTTGAAGAGAAAAACTCTCTGTTAAACAGAACTTAAAAAGAATTAATAATAATTTTGACTTTGTTAATCTCGAGTTCAAGCAATGAGACAATTCTTGTAACGATGTTTAAAAGAGCATTTTTGTATTTTTCCGATGACGAGTTTGTTTTGCATGCGTTGTGCATAATTACTACAATATTAGGGTTTTTAAGTGATTACCTGGGTGGTTTCTAACTTTCTTGAATTACTCGACTTCATTTTCCAATTTCCTAATTTACACATTCCTACAGAGGTGAAAAACAGCAGCCTGCTGAGGTTTCTTCGTTTGCCATGTAGAGTTTAAAGTAATTATCATGTTTGTCGAGGCTGCGCTTCATGCTATTAGTAAATACAATTAAAACATTGTCAAAGTTTGATTAGCGCCTTCCTCCTTATCGGCTTGTGCTGTTTCATTAACTGTCTACCCAGAGATGATAGAAACTCAATGAGCAGATATTACGCATGGTACTCACTAAAGCAGTGCGTTGTAATGATGTTTGTTGTTGATGTGTGTGTGTTTCCACAGTGGAGTCGAGCAGCCCCAGTCTTCTGTCTCCGGATAACACTCTCGAACGCTCCTTCTTCATCCGGATGAAGTCCACGCTCACCAAGAGAGGCGTCCACATCAAGTCCTCTGGATACAAGGTAAAAGAAATGGAAACCGGCTTTGAGTGAGATAATCAATGATACTCAGCTACAGCTGAAGTCGAAATAATTCACCCTCCTGTGACATTTTTATTTTTTCAAATATTTCAAAAGTTATGTTTTACAGAGCAAGAAATTTTTCACAGTATGTCTGATAATGTTTTTTCTTCTGGAGATATTCTTATTTGTTTTATTTCGGCTAGAATAAAATCAGTTTTTAATTTTGTATAACCATTGTAACCATTCAATATTATTAGCCCCCTTTAAGGAATATATTTTCAATTGTCTACAGAACAAACCATCATTATACAATGACTTGTCTAATTACCCTAACTTGCCTAGTTTACCTAATGCCGAGTTCAGACTGCATGATCTGGGCTAGCGTTTTGTCGCTGCTTTGTTTACACGGCAAGATGTATCGGCGACAGGGGCTTTCACATTGCATGACTTCACAATAGGAAGAATTACCGACAACTTCGTCCAAACTACGTCTCACAGCCAAAAATACGTAGTATATCTTTTGTTATTCACTACATAACGAGAAAGAAGCCTTTAATGGGGTAGGAAATGTGCATATTTGCTCACCTGGGTTTGAAGGAATTAGCAATTCCTCTTCAATTTTCTTTTTTAACTTTCTGTATGAAACGTCAAACAGACACGGGTGCTCCTGCCAAATTTATACTAGTTTTTCCTCCATTTCTTGGGTCCAAATAAACCGAAAATGAGGGAACTTCTCCCTCAACCTCCCGCTGGCCTGCAGGTACACACACACAACTGAATGCTGCTTTCTCATTGGCTGTAGGTGATCGCCGATGTTATTTTCAGTCAAAACTCATTTTACACGGCATGATTTGAATCGCCGACAGCTCCAGATATTTAGCACGCCAAATGTCTCACAGGCATCGGCGACTCATCGGCGATTCTCTCAGATCGTGTCTTTGATAGTTCATACTGTTTGATTGGCACAAGCACAGATTTGCCTGTGATTTCAGGCATTTGTCTGCGATTTCTTAAAACCTGTCGGCGAGTTAAAATCAGGGCTAAAATCATGCAGTCTGAACTCAGCATAACAGTTAAGCCTTTAACCAGTTGAAATTAACCAAAATGCAGTCATGTGACAACATTCACATCAGTTGTTGACTGGACAAACTTCCTGAACTGCATTTTCATTGGTTAGAATTAATGTGCAGGAAACTCATGTATGCAACACACAGAAGTAAAACAAAGAACAGAGGAAATTTCAGTAGGTAGTATGGACCTCCTCACAACTGTACATCTTTCAACAAAACCCATACACTACTCGTACTCTACAAGTGTCTTTTTCTCATTCCAGAATGCACCTCATAGCTATCTATAGCAGCTAGTTTAGTATAAAAAGTGAAGTATTTTTGCTTTTGGGTTGGTTCATGTTCTGACCACAAATGAACTACACTGTAAAACATTTTTTAAGCTTAATCAAGTTAACCATTGAACATTTATTATGTTAAACTGACTTAAAACAGCTTGCGTAACTTATAAATTCAAGTTAGAACATGATTAACTCATGACTAATTGATTATATCATTTTTTACAGTGCATTGTTAGTTTGAATAGCAGGTCTCGGTACGCTTGTTTGGTCCACTTTTGTGTGGAACCAAGTACGATTGCTGATTTCCCAACTACCCAAACGAACCACACCAAAAAGCCAAACGAACTCTGGTATGTTTTTACCAAACTAAATGTGGCAGGTGTAAAAGCCCCCTCAATAACCATTAATAAGCAGCAAATTAGGAGTTTATTGAGGCAAAAGTCATAGTTCATAGTTTAGTAATAGCAATACTCTTAACTTAAAATAAAGTGTGGACAACATTAATTATTAAAACTATTAAGTTTAATTCTGTTAAACAGCAACATGCCACAGCAGGGCTAATAATTATGTCTTAAACTGAATATATTAATAAAACTAAAATTTAATTTGACACAGGAGGGTTAAGACTTTCAAATATACAGTTGAAGTCAGAATTATTAGCCCTTCTGAATTATTAGCCCCCTTGTATATTTTTCCCCAATTTCTGTTTAGTGGAAAGAAAAAAAATTTCCAACAAATTTCTGAACTTTATTATTCTGAACATTTCTGATAGCTTAAATAGCTAATGTCTAATAACTGATTTCTTTTATCTTTGCCATGATGACGGTACATAATATTTTACTAGATATTTTTCAACACATTAGTATTCAGCTTAAAGTGACACTTAAATTCAGAGAAGTTGGTCTGGTGTATAATTTTTAATCTTAGTCTGGACCAAAGGAAATGTACGACATATTTGAAAGCACCCTAAAGTGTTAATTACACTGTTTCCTAATTAGACGCAATGCAACGATATGTGATAAAAGATATCTTTTTCATGTTAAAAAAAATTCTCCAACTATCCACGACAGCGACGTGTGAAATCTTAATTTTAGAAATGCTTTCTATTTCTATGATATCGCAAAAGAACAACAGCATAAACTGCTATGACAATGATCACCTCAGGTACTGATTATGGGTTTAATTAGTGTTAACGCTACCAGAGTGAGTTTGAACACCATTTCATGTGACATTTATTGCCATACTGAAGGCTTAAAATCTTGACTCTTGAAAATAATATTAATATTCCTTTCCTCCGGGTGCTCCGGTCTCCCCTTAGAAGTCCAAAGACATGTGGTGAATTGGATAAGCTAAACTGTCAGTAGTGTATGTGTGTGAATGAGAGTGTATGGATGTTTCCCAGTGATGGGTTGCAGCTGGAAGGGCATCTGCTGCGTAATACATATGCTGAATAAGTTGGCGTTTCATCCCGCTGTGGCAAACCCCAGATTAATAAAGGGTAAGCCGGAAAAAAAATGAACGAATGAATGAATTTTGTATTCCCACAGTCAGTGTTAAAGGAAATAAGCTTAGCCTGACAGTTAAAGAAATAGGTGATCTTATTTTTTGCAACATTTTGCATTTAATTTCATTGTGTTGAATTGAATCGAAATCGTATCATACTGCATTGCAATAGGGGTGAATTGTATTGTATTGTATTGTATCGTATTGGTATGTAGTTCAAATGTATCTTTAATGCATCATATCCTTGGCTATTCATCTAGATGCATATGGCATCAGCCTCAGTTCTAAGATGCACATAACTACTATTTAAATAATTGGATACTATTGCGATGAAGCACGAGGAGCAGCGTTTAGATGCACGTTTTAATACTAGACAATAGCACAGACAAAGCAGATGACCGCATGCTTCACATTTAGTGTCCATCAGACAACTAGATGATTGTCTGAATGTGTCTCTGAGTGAACGACTGCGATCCAAACCCCCCCGCCCCATCCCACCCGCCGCATCCATCTGGACATAGATTGGATGCAAATAAGCGTGAAGTCGGGGAGCGCACTAACCCATAGCATAAATATTCACGCATGCACATTCGCATATATTACCGGCCAGACAAGGACACTTCTTATTGCATTTACTCCAAATTAAGTCAATATTTGTGTTGTTACATAATACAAAAAGTCTGAATTTTGCATGCATTAGGTGATGGGCGCGCGGCAGCGGCGGAGGGAAGCGCATCATGGCTGTTTATATCTCCTCTTCACTCTGGAGGTCAAATCAAAGTGAATTCTTCTCCAGCTTAAACCAGCCTTTTCTTTTCCTGCCAAGGCGTCTCGGCCCCCGGCTCAGTTAATGCACTCATGTAAAAGCTCTCTATCATTACTTGTGCCGTATCGCATTTCAAAAGCACTCCAGAGAATCCCTAGGAACAGATGAATCTTATTTCTTATGTATACCTATTCTATATTCACCGACGTGGTGACGGGCGGTAGAGAGAGAGAGAGAGCATTGTGTGCTGAACCATGAATTATAAAAATTGATCCCTTTGTTATGTTGGTTTGTATTAAATTGAGATATGCTATGCGGCTGCGTCTTGCTGCGGCCGCGGTGAACCCTTGCCATGTCAGTTTGCATTTAGCAGCCTGAGCATATTTAATGTTTTGCCAGAGCTTATGATGTTCTTGCCAAGAGCACTCCTGCAGCAATTCACCGGCGAGTCTCTCTTTGTGGCAATTACTTCAAAAGTTGTATTTTCCAACTAACTTTTTGATGCCCCTCGCTTTGGGCTTCAGTAGAATCATTTCCATTTTGTATGCGTTTAATACGGCTCAGTGTTTGTTTATTGGGAGAGCCAGTGTTGTGTGTGCTTTTGTGTGCGAGTTGGCGCTCTCTGCTGCGCCGCTGTGTTTTCGAGAATTCGTGTACGGGTTTGATTTCGGCTGTAATTGGACATCACCTTGTGATCGTGGAGTGCTGTGATGTCTTATTGAAGCTCGGCAAAAGCTCCATCAAGTGTGCTTCCCAATGCCAGTTCATCTGTCTGATGAAGGTTTGTGTTTTCACGATTATAAAAAGGATGAGAAACTAGCATTTTTACAGCAATATCTTTTCACATGCTAGCAGTGTTAGGTAAGTTCCTTTAAAAAATTTAATTAATTAGTAATTGCATCATTAAATTTTGATTTAAATAATTTTTCTATTAATTTGTCTGAAAAGTAACTTATTATTTCAATTTTTAGAGTCATTTTTAATCTTGGTCTGGACCAAAAGAAACATACTGTAACACGGGGAGTGACAGAGACAACTGCAGTTAGGATCCACGTGCAGGTTTATTCGAAGTCAGGCAAGCAATGGTCAACACGGGTGCAAACAGATGTATAAAGGCAAAACCAGAATCGTAGTCACTATCACAGGCGAGAGGTCGGAAGGCA